>NC_135214.1:23801308-24101536 GCF_052324685.1 Brachyhypopomus gauderio
TAATACGACACACTTGACTCGGTTCAGTCTTTTTCGGTCACCAGCTTGTAGCTCCGCATCCTTAATTACGTGTGTTTTCAAATGCAAAAGAAATGAGTTGAGAGTAATTCTAGTGAACGGGTCTTACCACGGTGATCGGCCTCGCGCCGCAGAGCTGTCGCTCGTCATCGCGGCTCGCGGCTCCGCGGGGCGACAGAACCCTCTCGCGCCACAACGATGCGGCGAGCCCGTGGTTAGTCTTGCTTTTGCCAACCTGAAGCGCTTTACTGCATCAATTTCTCCATTCCAGGACGTATTACGACTAGAATCACAAAAACGTTAATTTATTTTTATTCCCGTTATCGCGATGGAAATACACGCGAATGACAGGTTCACTGCGCAGGTAGTCGTGAAGACATCTTACAGCCTATATACAACTCTCTCTCCCCTCTCTCTCTCTCTCTCTCTCTCTCTCTCTCTCTCACACACACACACACTCACACACACACACACTCACACACACACACACACACACGGCGCGTCCTACCTGCACCCTGCTAAGTTCTTACAGGATGACGTCTCTTGCGTCGGGCAGATTCGGAGTATCGCACATTTGTGGAGAGCGCGAGGTTTCCTTCCCTGTTCTCTAAGACGAACCACAACCTGCTCTACTGCAACCGATAACCTTTAGTCAATAGTCTTCCCTCCCACCGAGTCTCTAAAGGTCGATGAAGATAGACAGCTTTTAAATTCAGCCCCCTCGTTCTCGCCCCTCCTGTGGCTGCCGTGCGGATCAACATGACCGCGTCCAGTGACACTCGGTGCGGTTACTGTTACCGCCTTCATTGTCTGCCTCGGTGACTCGAAATTCTGGCAATATTCGTATATGCACCGTGACGTCTGCTGTATTTGCTGCAATAGCCTACAACTGGCGCAGTTTAGTGTGCGGTGTGCATGTGTGAGCGTGGTGCGTGCGCGTGTGTACGCGAGCGTGTATGTGTGTGTGTGTGTGAGAGAGAGAGAGAGACTGTAACCTGAGGGCTGGATCATTCTGAAACCCCAACCCACCTAGCTTACTTAACATTGCCAAGTGCATGCAAATGTGCGCACACATACACACACGTGTGAGTGCATGGTTACTAGGGTGGATTCATGGCACAAACATGATTATTTATGCCAGTTTGTCTACTACGCGTGCTACAATATTAGCATAATTTACTGGCGATTACATGTGAACAGCAGGTTACATGCTCCTGTGGATCTATGCTACTGCTTTCACAGTTTAGCCTAGCAACACAGACAGATATACCAAAACACGTAAAGACAGTCTGTAACGTCCCCTGTATTATTGTGTCATTGAATAAGGGCTTTGAAAAATATGAAAAGCGGTGCACTCTCAATCACACCTTTAGTTGTATTGTGTTGGTGTTGTCAGAAAAACCATACCAGACCACTAGAGAACCAGCCATTGTCCATATCCTTCTATAATTGCTCAAATTACAAATAAGTGAACGAGGAGTGTCTCAGAGATAAACCCTTAGTTCCAGTGAAGAGAATATGCTTCACAATCATGTCTGCACTTTGACCAGGAGGAGGAAACCGAGACTCATTTCTTATTCTCAGCAATCTACACTTGCTGTAAAGAGCTGTTTTTATTCAGTTTAATGTTAATATGGAGTGCTATATTAATGGTGTTAGCAACTCTCTGCAGGTTATAATGGCAATGCTGTGAATCACATCTAACCACTAATCACTTTACAAACCACTAATGTTCAACAATAATGTTAAAAGTGCAAGATGTAATGGAAATGAGAGTCATACTCTAACAAGGACGTACTGTACCTTGTCTACCTGATCATTCAAAGGAATTTATATTAGTTAATTACTAGTATTACTGACTAATTGCATGAAGTATAGGAATACATTATATTGCTATGAAGAAATCTAGCAGCTCCATTCCTGGTTTGGGTCTAACAGGACCATTACAGACACGTTTTATGCTCTTTAATAGAATATTCAAGCAGTTTTCCACTCATCCTAAGTATTTTCATCCAGTCAATGGTGTCTTTTATTATTTATTTATTCTTATTTATTTCTGGTTTTGCTCTAAAACTGCCCAGCTAGTATATCTGACCCACCAATTAATACTGTGGAAAGTCACCACACACTCACATCAAAAGACATCATTTAGCTATAAAACCGTTTTATCAGTTTCATAAAATAGATGAATCAGTGTACATAAAAAAAAATTAAATGTATAAATCAAAGAAAGCATTACAGGTTCAAGATGCCTGTATTCAGGGTTTACGTGCTAAATAGTGGGACCAGGGGACACCAGCCGGCCCCTTCATACTTACTCATACACACGTTAGTTCTTCCCTGTAACATCACTCCTTTAATGTAATTCTGCCCTGATAATCTCAGGTTATAATACATTGCACGCACTTTGGTCCGGAAGGTTTTATAAAAATGTAATCTCCAGACTGCTGTATGTTCAGGATCTCAGAGTGATGGCTCTGATTGAGGATCTGCTTCTCCTGTGTGAGTGAGACACATTTTTATCCAGCATCAGCACCCTAGCAGTTAGACAGTTACAGGTGCTCTTGCCCTGCTGTCTGTCGTCCTGACCGCCCTGACCCTTCTCTCTGTCGTCCTGACCGCCCCGGCCCTGCTGTCTGTCGTCCTGACCTCCCCGGCCCTGTTGTCTGTCGTCCTGACCTCCCCTGGCCCTGCTGTCTGTCATCCTGAACTCCCCTGGCCCTGCTGTCTGTCATCCTGTCCGCCCGGCCCTGCTGTGTGTTGTCCTGACCGCCCAGCCCTGCTGTCTGTAGTCTCAGCCCCACCTGCTTCACTTCCTGTGTTCACCAGGGGATATAGTATGCCTCAGGGTCATGCTAAACCTAGCCTAGCCTAGCCTAGCCTAGGCATAGGGGACACTGCTAATTTCAAAGGGAGGCAGTGAGGCAGCGATCTGTCTTCTCCTGTTATTTCTTATCCTCTGTACTAAGGAGGGCACAAGCTCTGTGTCCTGCACTGAAGATGAGACCACCATGGAGACCTTGGCAGCAGGACCTGGATCAATCTTCAATCACCCACCACATGAGCTCCTAGAAGTGCCTGCTGCCATCGCAGACCTTTAGTTGTCCTGCCACCCTGAGGTTTCTCGTAACCATTTGCTACCTTCGGAGATGCTTAGGTCCCCTTTGCCGATCTCATGCCCGACGTCTTGTAGGTCCTGTCTCCTGCTGCTGTCCCCATTTAAGTTCAGTTCATGTCCTTTCTCCATTACAGGCCCTCAACTCAGTACCAGCATCCTTAGCAGAACTGTTCCAGCCTCCAGAACTGGTTCCCAATCAAGTGTGACTCGGTCCCTGATCTTACTCATTACCTTATCGCCGGTCTGGTCTTGTGTTCGGCTTCTGATCTTGTCCTGTCCCTGTGCCAGACCCTGTCCTGTCCCTGCTCATCCAGAGTGACGCTAACATCCCGTGTTCCAGTTGGCAGAATCCATCTTGCCCTGGAAGGCCCCAGTTTGCCACGTTGTGCATTATGATTCATGCTTCATCTCGTTTCTAATCCTTTTCATGTTTTGTTATCTTTCCTTCCCACTTGTGTTTCACCTCCCTCTAATTTGCCTGTGTACATATATCTCTTGTCTACCTGTCTTATTTTGATGGACACTGAATTCCTTTGCGTGTCTCTCATTGCTTTTCCTTCCCTGGGTTTTTTCTCCATATCTTTGTCTTCAGGCCTTTTGACCATGGACTGGTATAACAACGAGAACGGAACTGCTGTGAAGTTGTTCTCCTCCGTAATTGCATCCTGCCTCTACTCGCTCGCTGTTACAGTAGGATTGCTAGACATGAAAACAGGGAAAGATATTTCGTTAAGGACCCCACAACACATCCATCTATGTTTGGGATTGGCAAGATGGCTTTGAACAGAGTTGGGGCTTCTACAGTGCGGGGTTGAACAGAAATGATCACTGCCTGGTTGGTGGTGCCCGTCTCACGGACAACCATCCCCGACTCTTACTGAAGTTAGCGCAGTCTTGCTAACCGAGGAAGAGAACAGCTGAAGTGTTATGGGCTGGTACCTTATCACGTTTTGTGTAACCAATTAACGGTATTTATTTGCAATTAGTAATTCAATAAATATTCATTAAAATATGTTCTCATATCAGTAGATCACCAGCTTGTTGAGTGCTTTTAATTAGTTCATGATGCCTCATAGTGCCAACAGGCTCATATTACAGATCATATCCTTAACGTAAAAACCGGTTGGATCAACATTGATCAAGCATCACCTGTGAACATGTTTCAGCATGAAAGATGGTGGGATTTGTGATGAAATGCAGTGTAACTGGCAAAATGCCATTAGATTACATCATCAGTCACACGCTTCATAGCTTAAAACTGGTCATTTGGTTGAAAGTCAAATTTCAGCCAAATGTACTCAATGAGTTAAATCGTGGTGATATCTATGGTGAAATGAGGTATTGTACCCAGAGGGTGCACACTCATTCAGTCCTTAGAGCATGCAGAAATAAAACGTGAACACACACGCAACTGCTCCGTGTATTCGCATGTACCGAACAGCCAGGGACACAAATAACCTGCGAGGATTTTCCTAAGTCCATTAAAGCAGCGGGGAGCCCGTCAAGGAGATGAGCCCAGTGGAAACCCGTGTGGCAGCGATGAGAAGGTTGAACAAGAAGGGCATGACATACATAACAGTAAATCATGTACAGCCGTTCTCACCAACACAAAAAGGGTTCGGATGAGCACGTGCAGGCACTAGATTGATTAGCTCCAAAGGACTGTCCTGTGTATGCATGTGTTAGACAGAGAGACAAAGAAATACAATCTTTCCTTGTCTTTGTCATAAATGGCACAAAGACAATGTTGTTCCTGCCCCTTACAGAACTCTGTGTGTGTGTGTGTGTCTGTGAGGTCATTTTCATTTCTGCCTGTGTGTGGGAATTCTGGCAAAATTTATTCTGAAGTAAATTTTGTCCTCTTCCCTGTATGCGTATGCACCAACATGCAGCACAAATAAACTATGATCAGTACCATGTACATAAAGCACAGCTGGCATTCACTTTTTTTTCCAATTTAAATACAAAAATAAAATGTACAGCTACCAAAGTAACAAAAGAAATGTTGTTCTTAGAAGGTGTTTTATGCTAAAGTAAAAACACCCTGTAACAGGATCACACTGACTGGACTGAAAAGCAATACTGGCTAATTGCTCATTTAAAAATATATGTCCCATATGTCAATTAATCAATGTATGCATATTGGAGCAGTTAAAAGTCAAAAGCTTGTTGTATATACAGATGAAAATGTGTGCATATATAGTATATTTATGTTAATGTGCATGCAGTGTATGTGGCAGTATTTAACTCTTGGTTAATGGGATTACAATAATCTGGCCACACATTAGGATAAATTTATCTGATAGGCCTGAATGTACCTAGAAGGACCCCATGAGTCACCAATCTTCATGATTGCCCTTCTATCTGCCTGACTGAAATGCAAGATACTGTCTGTTAAAATGTGGCAGATACATAGATGGAGGAGGGAGGAAGGGGGAGAGGGAGAGAGAGAGGGAGAGAGAGAGAGAGAGAGAGAGAGAGAGAGAATACCATGGGTCTCCATCACCTTAGCATAATATTGACCTGGTACAAGTTAAGCAAACACAGCCTGTTTTGTTGTAACTTGTTTTAACATCCAATTTCCCTTTTGATCTCAATTATCCCACCTTTATTTGAACCAGTTCGTCTCATGGCTTTAATAAGAATAAGATTGCACACTCCACTAGAGTGGGGCGGGAGGCTATGGTGGGCAAATGGCTGCACATTCATGGAGCTCATCTAGTGCTCCAGGGGAAAATCCCCTTAACTGGGCCCCAGAAAAGAGCCTCAAGCTGGGGGTCTTTCTTTATCACCCCCTCCTTTGCATGGAGCTAGAAAGCATGCCTGCATATTCACTGAGGTAATATGGAGGAAATATTGTTTTTTTGTGATTTTTTCGAATTCCAAAGGATTTGAATGGATTCCAAAATGCTACAAAGAAAATGATGCTTGAATGAAAATGTAGAATGCACGGTACATATAATGAACATCGTTCCCAGTTTAGAAAGTAGGTGTGGCAAGTGTCCTGGGGAGGTATACCGTGTCCGAGTCTGTGTTAAAAAGAGGGAATTCAATTTAATGAAATACAGAGGTATTCACAGAGCTACACAAAACCCCACCAGTCCTGGCCCACCAAGAGGCTCTAGACACACACACACACACACACACACACACACACACACACACACACACACACAATAACATACAAAAGTGACCATCTGGCAGAGACAGGGAGTGCATTGTATGGTAATTTCAGGCCGGAAGGCCGGAGCCACGCTGGGAGCTGTTGTACGGTCTGGAAGTGAAACACGTCTGTGTTGGGCGATGAAGACTTCATCTGAGTCTCCAAGGTTGGACCTCTTAGACCTCTATTACAGGAGGGAAGCAGTACATTACAATACAACTTAAAGATTATTATTACTTAAGATTATTATTATAGGACGGCAGCAATTTTATTATCCAACAATTTGGATACAGCACAATCCTGAAATGGATTTTCTGGATTAGTATCAATATTGTATTCTATTCATAAATGTGAGCCCAAGATTTCCCATTAAAACTTTAGTGTTGGAAAATGATTATGGTTATGGTTGCATTGTAGGGTCACCAAGCCTCCAAGCCCAAAATTAAGAGGGTCAGCAGAAAAGTGCTCTCAGCAAATCACAAATGTAATAACTGGATTGAATTTTCTGTCATTGGATCTCAGATTTGAAGTTGATCCTTTGGTTGGATCAAGACTCAGATCAAGCTTTGGCAATGACAATTCCAGGGATTCTCAGAGATCTGGAGATGTTCTTTTCAGGCTAAGGATCAGAATCTTTATCCTCCAAATTGATGTGCAATGAAAGTCAAGTCTACTTAAAATCTACAGTGGACGAGTAATTCTTGAATCTCTTGCCATGTATTCCTCCATCTTAACTGTAACACTGTTGGTAAAAATGCCCAAATTTCAAGGCTGCCAGTAACTGCCCTTTTAAATCAGTTTATCAATATTAATTGAAGGAAATGGAACCTCCACAGACCCCCAGGAATACATATGAATTGAGGTGTTTTATGTGTATAAAAAAACGTAACATATATACAGTAAACAGTCACCCTGACTGTGGCCGATATGGGGAGGTTGGGGAAGGGATACACAGACATAACACAGCAGTGAACCTTAGAGCTGGAATAACAACAGCAGCTTGGAGCCCTTTATGGAGAAATACCTGAGAGGGAGGGGGGGGCAGTGAGAGAAGATGCTAGATGTAAAAAGTTGTGTCTGTATTTCTTTTAAAGGACATCAGCATAGTGTCCCACGTGTAGGTTACTTCTGGGGACCCTTCCCACATCCTATTGATACTGTCCACTCAAGAGTCAAACTAATCCAGACACAGTTTGGTAATTATTTATGAATAACGGCCTTAAATGTTGGATATACAGTCGGCTTAAGGGCCGTCCAGCATGTGGGAGGTTAATGAAATATGCTGTAATAAGAAACCATCTTTAAAAACAGTCGTTGCATAGTGAACTCTGGAAGGATTTGGAAGAGCATTCTAGCTCTGTCTGCATTTGATATTAACTTGTTTACGAAATAATTCAGACGAGCCCTTTTGAAATTACCGTGCAAGAAATATATTTGGAAAATCTGTTTCAGGTTGAGAGACAGCAGTTTTTTAAACTCAGAAGCATCTGAACAGTAGTCTTCGATGAAGATCACCTCTTCTGATAAAGCATTTCTGCTATGTGAGTGATTTGGACATTGGCCTGCTCTCCGAATGGGATGTTTTTTTTCCCCACAATGCCATACAGGTTAAGCACAGACACAGCCACACCGGAACGGAGACGGCCACTCAGGAAGGTAAAACGGCTACTCTGGCTTTTGTGTAAGCTTTGGTCCGGTGGTCAGAGTTCACCTTAATCACCCGCGTTTGAGACCAGGTGTGGCAGACATCGAGACCAATGTCTGTTGCTATGCTCCTAGACTTTGACACACACAGACACACACAAAAAAAACACTAATTTCTCCATTATGCAACATTTGAGTCAGCATATGTGTTCAGATAAACATGCAGAGGGTGTGAATGTGGAGGGGTGCTAAGACACGTTCTTTCACCTTATCTGTCGTCATCGCTGGGTGTGCGACACCACTCTCACTCTCCTCACTCTCTCCACCCCGGCCGGTCCTGCCTCTCCGTCTGATTCAACTGGACTGAAGCTGACTCACTACTTTATACAAGTGACTGCACTCACTTATATAAAACACACACCAACCAAACTTAACCAGCCACATTCACATGCAAAGCCCAGCATAAACATTACATCACTGACTTTTCTGTATTACAGGTATTTGAATGTCCAATCAGTCAAATATATTACTCAGATTACTCTGCTACCAGATGGAATCTCAGTATCTCAAATGATCAAACACCACATGATCAACATACAGCTAATTGCAAACAGACATCCAGACAAACAGCTGATTGGGGAGCTACATGCAGACTTTCTGACGTCATGGTGACAAATTTTCAAATGACAAACCTTCGAATCTATAAAGATCCATATCGTTTTTTAGTCATGGATGTCCTGGGTCCATTTTTGCTCCTAATTACTTAAAGCGATCTTTAACTGCTTGGTTAAAAGGCAAAGGTTAATTAACTGGCATAAAGTGATTTGGCTGCCAATTTCATTAGGAGATCCCTGATACGTGTTCCACTGTTTACCTCTCCATTGATTCTGGTGACATGGACAAGAATTAATATTGGCTTGAATTAGTATTGGCATTTATTTATTAACATCTCATGTCGTTTAAGTGGACCATGGCATATTTGACATTGAAGGTCATAAACTGTGATTCCTGTGTGGAATGTCTGTTGCTATGCTGGAAAAACATGTCAACCGAGGTAAGGTTTGCAGAGTAATCAATCAAAAACCAGACTGTGTCCATACATGGAGGTGTTTGTTAAGCGTGACTAGCGGTGCAGAGAGCCTGTTTGATCTTTATCGCCACCTAGTGTAGCGACTGAAAACACGCATGGAATTCAAGGCAGCACCTTCAAGGTTACAGACTGAACATACACTTATTCTTAGTTTAATGTTGGTTAAAATATTTCATGAGTGAATGACTGATGCTCCCCCCCCCCCCCCCCCCCCCAGTGGTAAAGATATTCAAAAGCACCCACACAAGAAAATGTTAATCAGGAAAACGACATCATTCATATTTATCAAAATATGTTTATATGTTTCTTCTTCACATATGTGGCATTTTAGGAAGCTTTCTTAGATTAAAAAACATTTCAGTACATACACATCGAAACATACTATTCTTTTCTAAGAAAACTAGGAGCTAAAATAAATCAAAGGTATATTAAAAAAGCAGTGCACTTTCAGAAAAGTCCACAAAGACTTAGTTCTTGAACTTTTCTTGCAGTCCCCTGAAAACTCATTGTGCATTGTGTTCCCAGTGCTGTGAAAGTGAAAGAATGTGAGTGAGACGGAGGTAGAGCAGTCAGCTGACCTCCATCTGCCCCTCCGCCTGCTGCACCCTCTCCTTCTTCTTGCTGTTTGTCCTCATTTTCTTTTTCCCCACCATTTGCTCCATCCTTTCATCTTTTATGGTCTGGGGTTCTTTCAGCTTCTGGAACTTCTTTAGGTCAGAACAGAACAACACCTGTGTGAGAGAGAGAAACAGAGCGAGAGAGAGAGAGAGAGAGAGAGAGAGAGAGAGAGAGAGAGAGAGAGAGAGAGAGAGAGAGAGAGAGAGAGATTGAGAACATTTCAACCGAGGTGAGAGACGGAATGGGAAATGTACACAGGGAATAAATAGATGAATGAAAAACAACAAATTAATTAGGCCACAGTTACTCACAGAGTGGGCCCAGCCAGCATAGGAACCCCAAATCCCCCTGAAGAAATCGCCTGCAAACGTTTATACTATAAACAAAAGGGTTTTAACAGTAACTTTTCTTTGTGCATCCTTTGATGCATAGTGATAGCACCCTCTAGTGGCCACATTGCCTTTTTGCATCTCTGTGTAACTACACTATAAACATGATTTACAAACGTAGCCTACCACAAACAACTGGTCTTAAATGTGCATAATCGTCCATGCAGACACTGGAATGTAGATATAAATTGGGCATAGATTTATGAAATTTGTGACCCATGCACAGAGCCAACATTTAAAGATACCTTGGGGTAATTTAGAGAATTACAGCAAAATGCACACATTAAATTATGCTACTCCATAATTGCTGCATACAGACCAATTATTCTTGAACAGCATTAGATCCTCAAAAGTGTTTTGTCTGATGTGTTTTTTGATTTACTTGCGCAGGCCAGTTAATTTATACGTATTATGCTATGGATTTATATTTATTCATACTTAATACTCCAGATAACTTTTTGCAACTTTCAGTTTATTAATCTTCTTACCAAATGAAACTGTAACTTAATATGGATTGGTAATATGATTAATGTGAAGTGGGTCTGTCATTTCACTCACCGATCTCTTGATAGACTTTATCGGTCAGAGTCTTCTTTCCAGAACCTGCAGCACAACTATAATCACGCTTAGCAATCTGCCACACATGCGTATCTACGGGGACGGCTTCAGACTTGTCCAGTGACATCAAACACACACAGTCAGCCACCTAGACACAAAGATAACACACACGTTTATCAAGGATCAGCCCTGTTGTTGCTAGTTATGCCAAGAAGCATCTATAAAATGCATCTCTGGCAGGTGAGTGAAACCAGGAAGTAGCCTGCATCGTATGACCAGTTTTAAGTTATGATCAGACTTGTGATGCAACTACATGGGAATTCTTTTTCTATGTCATCACCCTGTCAGACATTGACCTGGCTAGCAAACTTACGCTTCCCCAAAAGGTTTTGTACCCTGAACACAAGGAACAAAGAACAGTGGCTGTAGTACCAGCAGAGCGAGCAGCTACCTTCAGTCCCACACCAGGGAGTGTTCGGAGCGCGTCTCTGGCCTGCAGGTAGGGAGCGCTGCGGAGCTCGTACAGCCAGTCAGGGCCCTGCGTGCTCATGATGAGGTGGGCGCTCTGCTGCAGGAAGCGAGCCCGGTAACCGAAGCCTAAATCACGCAGACGTGCCTCCACGCTGCTGTCTGTCTCACGTACGCACACACACACACACACATATATATACACACACACACACACATATATATACACACACACACACACACACACACACACACACACACACACACACACATATATATATATATATATACACACACACACACACACACACACACACACATACACACATACACACATACACACACAATCAAAGTCAGCCTCATCTTATTTACTTAAGTGTTCAAACTTAAAGGTGTCAATGTGAAACTCTGTTGCGATTCATATGCATGTGGTATGTGTTCTAATGAGGAGGGATGAGACTGGAAGGTTTTTGATATGGGGGGGGAGCTTGTGCAGTCTCAGAGAGGGTGGTGCATACTAATAACATGGAATACTTAAAAGCTAAAAACGAAATATCTATATGTAGAGGGAGGGGGCACATAAGGTGGCCAATCAGATTCAAGCAGTGGGCCTTGGGCCCTGCCCCTACCATGTTGGCTCCACCCCTGCTACGCTATTGAGGGTGTGTAGATAAAGAACAGTGTGTTAGCTGCTTTTGCTTTACCTGCCAGTGTCTGTATAGAGGGGAAATCATGATAGTGTGTCTCGTCAAGCTCACAGAGGGGCGGACCCAGAGTGTTGCACAGTCTCTCTACCATGCCCTGAATCCGAGAGATGTGATTGTTGGAGCTACAGATGAATGAGAAGAGACACTCCACAGGGTCCTGACGTAACATCCGCACTCCTGAGACCGACCACACACACACACACACACACACACAAGCACACACACACAAACACAAATGCTTATCGAGAAACATTAATGTAACTGTAACAGTGCGCAAGTAAACTCTGTCTCACAGTCTGTGGAGAAACCTACCAATATGATTGTGGCCTGGCTAGTTTCAACTGGACTGCAGTGTCTCAGGATCCCTTAAAACATGTTTACCACGTTTCTACTACTTGATCAGATGATGAGTTGTAAGTGTTGAGAGTAGTGGTTTGACGTAACACACCTCTGAAGATATTGCCTGTGAGGTTGAAGTGTTGGTCTGCCGTGCTCCACTCTTTGTACATGTCCTCTAGTTTAACACTCAACTGAAAGTAGTCTTTCAGAAGCTCCTCCTCTTTCTTGTCCTCCTCTGAGCTCAGAGATTCAACCACCTCCCACTTCTCTTCCTCCTTCACACCAATCGTTTCTTTCGACTTCTTCCCTGAACCTCGAGGTCCCATCCCCGCTTTCCGTTTCCGTCCATTAATCGGTCCCGGGTTTCCATGACGACGGTAGACGTGGTACCATAAAGTGTCTTCGCTCTGAGTAAGCGTCCACACGCGGCCCCCCATCACCCCTGTCCAGTGTCCTGCTCCTGTCTCACGCCATCTGTCAGAATCAAAAGTCCCTTTGACCAATGGTACACATTTCTTACTGGTCTTTATTTTACTAAAGTTATGGATGGTTGCAAACCACAGCTGTACATGGGAAGTGTCAGACTGGCATGAACAAAGTCAGCTGGCTAAGTAACTAAGTGGTGAGGGTTCGAGACTGCTCCACACTTCTGAGAGGTTCATGTGAGTATGTGCTGTATGTTTTACCTGAAGGTTTGTCCACAGCCGAGTGTAAGGTCCAATCGAAGTTCAGAGTGTGAACAGGGAAGGGAACGCCAGGCCTTAGCTCCCACAGAGAGCAAGGCATGCTGGGACATGCTGCCTGTCCACCCTTAGACCACAGGTGGAGGTGATGATGGTTCAGTTCACCCTTAGACCACAGGTGGAGGTGATGATGGTTCAGTTCACCCTTAGACCACAGGTGGAGGTGATGATGGTTCAGTTCACCCTTAGACCACAGGTGGAGGTGATGGTTCAGTTCACGCTTAGACCACAGGTGGAGGTGATGGTTCAGTTCACCCTTAGACCACAGGTGGAGGTGATGGTTCAGTTCACCCTTAGACCACAGGAGGAGGTGATGGTTCAGTTCACGTTCAGTTCACGCTTAGACCACAGGTGGAGGTGATGGTTCAGTTCACCCTTAGACCACAGGAGGAGGTGATGGTTCAGTTCACGTTCAGTTCACGCTTAGACCACAGGTGGAGGTGATGGTTCAGTTCACCCTTAGACCACAGGTGGAGGTGATGGAGTGAAGAGATTCCTGGTTCAGTAACAAATTTACAAGAACTGGCAGCATTATATGCATTATTGCATATGCAGTTACTACGTGGCTAGCTAGATAGGTAACTAATAAAAGCTTTAGCAATCATTTGATGACTAACTGTTCACTATATTATAAAGACACAGCTAATTACAGTAGTTAATCTGCTGTTAAGATGATGGTAAAATGGTACCTTCAGCTCACGGGTCAGCGTGACCGACAGAGCGCTTTCACGGAGTGGGCATAGTATACAACCTGAGAATCTGTTTTACAATTCTCCTGTGCATACTGCATTTATATTCCGTAATATTCTTTATAGGTATTGGGATCTTAATGGTTGTGCTCTTACTAATTCAGTTATATTTACCGCTTTTCTGAAACGAGTAAAGTACACTAAACCTAAACCGACTGATGCAACTCCTACAAGTGCGTTGTCTTTCCTGCCGAAGCGAACACGTCGCTGTAAAACGCGCTGTGATTGTAGGAGCGCTGTGTAAGAGGACCGCTGATTGGCTCTTTTCGCCCTTCCTGAAATCGTCGTCGGCGCTTGCCGGGTGGGTTTGCTCCGTGTGGCGGTGGTGTGCGTCTGAAATCGTGAGGATCATGGCGGATTTGACGCTTCTTTTCACCTCAGTTGGGCTCAGTGAGCAGAAGGCTAAAGAGACGTTAAAAAATGAAGCACTCAGCTCTGCTCTCAAGGACGCGATCGTGCAGGTAATCTGAAAATGAAACCTTGACGGGATGTAAGAGCTGGTTAACCCAGGATAAGCAGCGATCCACGTCTCTACACGCATTAAAACACTCATGTCTAGTGTATATACGTGTATATATATTAGTGTATATACGTGTATATTTATTAAACACACATGTCTAGTGTATATACGTATATATATTAAAACACACATGTCTAGAGTATATACGTATATATATTAAAACACACATGTCTAGTGTATATATGTATATATATTAAAACACATGTCTAGTGTATATATGTATATATATTAAAACACACATGTCTAGTGTATATACGTGTATATATATTAAACACACATGTCTAGTGTATATACGTATATATATTAAACACACATGTCTAGTGTATATACGTATATATATATTAAACACACATGTCTAGTGTACATACGTATATATCTAGTAGTTATGTTTACTAGGTTTGTACACTGCTCACATAGTTGCAGCTAGTTTCATACTAACTGGTGTTCAATTCATTTTGATATTTAATTAAGTTACTAGTTATTGGACACGTATATTTAAGAGGATGTTTCATTTTAAAATCATATAAGTGCACTTTTAACGCTTTCTATTTTATTACTTTACAATTTAACCTAGATTAGGGGTATAGTTTGTGTTTTTATTATTAAAACATAACTTTTGAAACGTCTCTTTTACTTTCTAAACGTATGACGACAGTTGATAACCTATCTGGCTAGATGACTAGATAGCTACAGACTGAGGGATCAGTAAATCAGTTGATGGCTGACGGTACAGGTTTAACTTGGTAATCTAATGAACATGGTTGTGTTGTGACTTACAGGCACAAGGGCTGTTGGGGTCCAACATTGATAAAGCCACGGGAACGCTGCTGTACAGTATGGTGTCCCGGCTGAGAGACCCCCGGCGTTTGGCTTTCTTGACAGAGCATATCGTCCAACGCAAAATCACCACAGAGCTGCAAGTGTCCGGTAACTAACTAACTTGCCAAGCTCTCCGGGGTTGACTGGTATGCATTTAAGGGTGAATCAACAGAAAAGGAAGAGGTGTCTACCTTTTCTTCCTCAGTGATGGGATGCTTCTGCAACGAATGACTTAGTTGTTGGACTAGCTAACTTTGGTTATGACAGCAGATATACTGGTGTGGGTGTTGTCTGATGAGTTAACTATTTAAAGAATGTTTGCTTGCTGCACTGAATGGCATTACTTTGATTCTTTGTCCACATATTCCTGTTATATATAACTGGAAATATAACGAATCGCTACCAAAAGTGTTAGACAGTAATGGTGGAACTGACTACCTGAGGCTCTCCTTTGAATGGGTTACATTTTTGTGATCCTGATTTTAATTTTATTTGAATTGATTCTAAATTGTCAACGTCTCCTGTCTGGCTCTGTCTTTTGTACAGCTGCCCTGGACTATGTGAAGAACCACCCACAGGACCCCCTGGACCAGAAGGCCTTCGAGAGTGCCTGTGGTGTGGGTGTTGTCATCACACCAGAACAGATAGAGGACGCGGTAAGACAATGGGCCGTGGAGCTGAATCTGGGCTTGCAGTGCACAAAAGCAAACAGCTCAATTTTTACAGGACGGGCTTTTGCTAGATTTACAGGACTGTGACTATTCTGAAATACACACATATTGCATATACGTGATATATGATGCTACAGTGTAACGCTCACTGCAAGATTTGTATGGATCTTTCTGATTGGCCTGACAGTATGTTTTATGCTTGATGTGGGCTTCACAGGTTGAGGTGATCATCAGAAAGCACAAAGAGCAGCTTCTGGCAGAGAGATACCGCTTCAATATGGGCTTGCTCATGGGTACGCTCCTCTTCATAATGACTTCCAGCTCCTTATAGACATCTGCACCCTTACAGATGGAACCTTTATAGGTTGAATGATTCACTGAATGGAAATATGTCTGTTGTTGATGGAGTTAATTTACTGATGTTTGGTTGTTAACGTCTTTTCTAGGTGAAGCCAGAGCTACCATGAAGTGGGCTGATGGGAAGATCATAAAGAATGAAGTAGATATGCAGGTACGTATGAGCACCTTTGCTTACGCGTTTGTTTGTAGTCTGAGTGGCAAGCGTGGTCATTTTCTATGACTCAATCCTCCTAAATCAGACTTTGATCTCACAGGTGTTGCACCTCCTGGGCCCTAAAACGGAGGCAGACCTGGAGAAGAAACCCAAGGTAGACTTCCAAGACCTTTCCATCACTTGTAATCAACATCACATGGGGTATTTTGGATAAAGGGAAACATTGGCGGGGTGGCGGTTCAGAGCTAAAGCATGACTGGTGTCCAAATTTTGCTTTGTTATTGCCCAACACGCAATGGAGGATCATGAAGATAAGTCATGTATATGGACAAACCTCCACTGTTCTGGGAAGGCTGTCTTCAAGATTTTGTAGTGTCTGGGAAATTTTGCCCATTCATCCAGAAAGGAGGCCTGGCTCGCCTTCTTCTTTCTAGTTCTTCCCAACTGGAACAGAGATTGTGACGGGTTTTGAGTTGTGATGGGGTTGAGGTCAAGGCTCCGTGAAGGCCAGTCAAGTTCTTCCACACCCAGCTCACCCACCCATGCCTTTATGAATCTTGCTTTGTTCACTGGGGCACAGAAAAGAACAAAACCTAGAAGTGTACACTTCTCTAAAATGTCTTGGTATTCTGAAGCGTTAAGAGTTCCCTTCACTGGAACTAAGCAGGCCAACCCCTAAAAACAACCCCATAGCATGATGACTCCTCCACCTAACTTTACAGGTGGCACAGTGTAGTCAGACTGGTAATGTTCTCCTGACATTCTCCAAACTCTGACACTCCATCCAATGCTGGGCCTCGTGCTTGGTGACATAAGGCTTGAATGCAGCTGCTCGGCCGGTGAAACCCTCGTCATGGAGTTCTGCAGGGCGTCTGTGACTTTCACGCACCATGCAACTTTTCACTCGTCGTCTCAGCTCTGTAACTTTACACGCTCTTCCGCTCTGTGGCCGAGTTGCCGTGGCTCTTAAACGGTTCCACTTTTCAGTAATATCGTTCTGCAGACGGTGGTAATGGGGCTGAATGAAACATCTGAATGCAGTGATTAAGGGGCGTGGCCCCATACTGTTGTCCTTATAACGTAAGTGTAGATGTCCTGTGTAGTAATGTGCTGGTGCCCTCCCACAGGCAGCTAAGGTCAAAGCCCCAGAGAATGAAACTAAGGAGGAAAAGACCAGTAGTGCGAACGGTGAGCCCTGAACTCTCATTCCCCCAGCAGGAAGACATGCTCGCTTTTCCTGTGTTTACCACCCCTGTCTTTGTTTCTCACATATAAAACTCATAATCCTCCATTTTTATCTAGAATGTTCTCTAATAAAGATAATTTTTTGTTTTTGAACAGGAGATGTTAAGTTGGAGGCAAAGTCTCTGATGGAGCAGCTCAGAGGCGAAGCTCTCAAATTCCATAAGCCAGGTAAGCCAGAACCCCAGAGTTTGCCTTTAACTCCTGACGGTTCAATATTTTATTGGTTATGAATGTGTAATAACTTTTCTTAAGATATTGTGTATATAGTGTTGATCCTTAGACTTCATCATAGATGTATATTATAGATATAATAAGTGTTTCAGCCAAGCAGAGAAGTGGAAATGTCTGCATGGAATTTAATACAGTTTTGTAGCTCGTCTTCCATTGTCTGTCCAGGTGAGAATTACAAAACTGATGGTTACGTTGTAACACCCAACACCATGAACCTGCTGAAACAGCACCTGGAAATAACTGGTGGACAGGTGCGTGCGTGTGTTTCGGGGATGGCCCAAATGGTTCAGAGTCCAGACGGTGCACTTCCGCACACATGTGATTTGGCATGTAATGCTCACAAGCTGCAGCATGTTCTCAGTATGTTAGCTAACGGTGTTCAGAGCTGCAGAATGGTTCTGCTGGGGTGCCTTAATGATGTGGGGATTCGCTGACTGACTCTGCACTGATGGGGGCAGGTCTTGCCTGTCTGCCTACATTGTGTTGCGTTTGAATACGTCCTGTGCTGTACTGCACATGTAAAGACGCAACACCGTCCTAACAACTCATCAGATACACAGGGTGTAAAGTTGTTTCGCGAAATAATTGACAAGCACCCCTCGCTGCTGCAAACGCATTCTGGCCCTGATTTCCAGCACAACTGAACCCGTGAGTTTGGAACAGGGTAGCATGACTTGACACGGCTGTTTACCCCATAGCAAAATACTGTTTGGCCTTTTAGCAGGAAAGAGGCTAATGCCTCAATCTCTTGATTTTTCTGCCCATTATCGTGTAGGTTCGGACACGCTTTCCTCCTGAACCCAACGGCATCCTTCACATAGGCCACGCCAAGGCCATTAACTTCAACTTCGGCTACGCTAAGGTACCGCGGCCCCAGATTACCACACTGCCCGCTCGTCGTGTGCGCAAAGAAAGGTTAACCTCATTCAAGCTCTCTGTCTCCCTCTGAAGGCAAACGATGGTATCTGCTTCCTGCGTTATGATGACACCAATCCAGAAAAAGAAGAAGAGAAATATTTCACTGCCATCCGAGAAATGGTGGAGTGGCTGGGTGAGTCCTCACAAGTCTCGTTATGTTCTACAAGAACAGTCGGGTCACCAGAGGTCTCACAGAGGTTAGAAGTGCCCCGAAGTAATTCACATTTACATTTTTACAAGTAAAGATTTGATGTAATAAATGATCTAATTATGTCCAATGAAATGTTTGGTAAATGACGTTCAGTAAATATCGTAAATATATGTTCACATAGGCATAGCCTCAGCACTAAGGACATACCCATAACCAGAAAGACAAATATGATTTGGGTGCTGTCTAAAACCATCCAGGAGCAAGCCACCGTTGCAAGCAGCTTTGTCCATCGAGGTTCACTCAGAAGGACACGTTAAAAGCGAGCAGACTTGCTACAGTATGTCAGCGGTGTTTCTGTTTTGTATGATCGTCTGGGGGTTGTCTGTCTTGGTTGCCCAGGTTACAAACCCTACGCGATTACCCATGCCTCCGACAACTTCCAGCTACTCTACGACCTTGCCGTGGATCTCATCCGCAGGTACGCGAGCAGTCCGCACACACACACACACACACACACACACACACACACATACTCCCTCCCTCCAAGTACTGGGCAGTCCAGGTTGGGAAAGAGAAGACCACGATTAATTTCTTAGTCCGGGATCGCTACATGCGTTTTCGTGTCGGTAACGTGTGTGTTCATGCGTGCACGTGCGCCAGGGGCCACGCGTACGTGTGCCACCAGCGCGGCGAGGAACTGAAGGGCCACAACGTCCCGCCGTCGCCGTGGAGGGATCGGCCGGTGGAGGAGTCGCTAACGCTCTTCGAGAGGATGAGGAAGGGCGTGTTCGCCGAGGGCGAAGTCACGCTCCGCATGAAGATGGTCATGGAGGACGGCAAGATGGACCCGGTGGCGTACCGCATCAAATACACGCCCCACCACAGGACCGGGGACACCTGGTAGGACAGCCCTGCGCCCAGAGCGGGTCCATCCCTCCGCCTGCTGTGTCCTCCACGGCGCACTCACGACCTCTGTCTCCCTGCAGGTGTATATACCCCACGTACGACTACACCCACTGCCTGTGCGACTCCATCGAGCACATCACGCACTCTCTCTGCACCAAAGAGTTCCAGGCCAGGTAGGTCCTCTGCGGTTCCTCAGGTGGTTCCTTCGGGGCCATGGGGTGCTTCTAGCGCTCTCGCCTTCGTGGGTGTTTGCGCCGCCTTATCTTGACGTAGTCGTGCACGTCGCCCGTACGCCTCGTGTTGAGTAGGTCCTGTCTATGTCTCCGTCTGCAAGGCGGTCGTCGTATTTCTGGCTCTGCAACGCTCTGGACGTCTACTGCCCCGTGCAGTGGGAGTACGGCAGGCTCAACCTCACCTACACTGTGGTCTCCAAGAGGAAAATCATTAAACTGGTGGAGACAGGTGCTGTCAGGTAAGACCCCTCCCACCCTCTCTACTGATTGGTCCTCGTTGCATCTCGTCGGAGATTAAATCTGATATAAATGCACTCAAGCAGCGGGACGTGATGCGATCCTTTATTCAGTCTTGACGGTTGGTGTAGCTTAACGTAATGGCTCTGGCCACTGGATCACCAGAGCCCTGGTTTGCTGGGCCGTGTTTGTGTTCTCAGGGACTGGGACGACCCACGCCTCTTCACCCTCACAGCGCTCAGGCGCCGCGGGTTCCCACCTCAGGCCATCAACAACTTCTGTGCACGTGTAAGAGACCCAATCGAAATATTTAGTTCACTCTCCGGTCACTGCGGTGCCTTTTAAAATTCTTAACGTCCCCTCTTGTATCTTGTTTGTTTGTCTATCTCCATTTAGGTGGGCGTGACCGTTTCCCAGACCACCATGGAGCCCCACCTCCTGGAGGCATGTGTGAGGGAGGTGCTTAATGACACGGCTCCTAGAGCTATGGCCGTCCTGGAACCTCTCAGAGTCACCATCACCAATCTTCCCGCCAATGCACCGGTAACCCCACCCCCCCCACCCCACCCCAACCTCCCCCACACATGACTTTGTCACCTGTTTGAGGCACTTTTTCCATCCACACGCTTACATCGACATAGCACAAGGCTCCGCTTCCCCAAAATCAGCAAGCTTTCTGCTTTCCACGTTTCCCTCAGTCAGAGGTTCGTGTTCCCGACTACCCCGCCGACGAGAGCAGGGGCAGCCATGTTATTCCCTTCTCCAAAACCATCTTCATCGAGGAGAGCGACTTCAGAGAGGTTAGTGTGTGCAAAGAATAAAAATCGGACAGTCGTCCATCTTCAGTCCTTACGGTCTTACAGTCCACATAAGTGCAGGGTGAGGCTGCTTAACTGCGTGTGCGGTCGTGGTGTTGAGGCTTCCAAACACTCCCTGTAGGTCACGGAGAAGGGCTTCAAGCGTCTGACTCCGGAGCAGCCCGTGGGCTTGAGACACGCAGGCTACGTCATCTCCGTGCAGCGCGTCATCAAGGTGAGCCACGCGTTAAAGGGGACTGTACAGATGTCTGTGTGTCCCCAATATGAATCTGTGTGCTTCTGTAACGGGAGTTGTTGGGATTGCAATCTTTTCACTTCTGTTGTCTGTGTTTGTGTCTAATAGTAAACTGTGCTAATTGTGCTTAGGGTTACAATTGTTTTTTAATATTTTAACTGCGCTAATGTGGCAACTGCGCTAATACATATTGAACAATGTAATCTCATAGCCAGGTGTTTAGGCCTGCCCTACTGTCTGAATTTAGTTGTGCGGGCGTTTGCTTTTTCCATCGTTTTATATGTCTGTATTGGCTGTCCTGCTTGCAGGACGAGAGCGGTAAGGTGGTGGAGCTGGAGGTGACCTGCACCAGCTCGGACTCTGCCGAGAAACCCAAGGCCTTCATCCACTGGGTCAGCCAGCCCCTGCAGTGTGAAGTGCGTCTCTACGAGAGGCTGTAAGTGTGTGTGTGTGTGGGTGTGTGGGTGTGGGTGTGTGTGTGTGTGGGTGTGTGTGGAAGGGGGGGTTGTGTGCAGTCCTTAGTTACAGGCATGAACACACACACACAAGTATGATGATCATAAATTATGATAAAATTCATAAGAGAGCTGCAGCATGACCAATAAATGTCTGATCTTTTTTTTTTTTTATCATGAGGGAAAAAAAGAGCAGATATTATCTCACAAATGTTTCTCATTCCAGCTTCCTCCACAAAAATCCAGAGGACACAGCTGAAGTCCCAGGTGGCTTCCTGAGTGACATTAACCCGGTAAGAGTGGCCTGCATCCTTCAACCAGAATACTAGTTTTCCAAGAAACATTTAGTAATTTTTAATTATGAAACATGGCACAAATTCTAATGTTTTGTAGCCGATTTACCTACAAAAGAAAAAAATATACTCCCCCCCCCCCCCCCCCCCCCCCCCCCCCAGAACTCCCTGAAAGTGATCGAAAGTGCCTTAATAGACCAGTCAGTGAGCACAGCCAAGGTCTTTGAGAAATTCCAGTTTGAGAGAGTGGGTTATTTCTCTTTGGATCCAGATAGTACCACTGAAAAGGTAAGACCAAGAAATGCAACACACACACACACACACACACAGAGAGAGAGGTATACAAGGAACACACTACATGGAGGAAGACTTAGTGAGAATACCTTTTTGCTCACCTTTGTCACATTTGCTTCCCCTAGCTGATTTTCAATAGGACGGTTACACTCAAGGAGGACCCTGGGAAGATCTGATTGGTTCAGGGAATGGAAGCTGGATTTTTACAGCCAATGAGCAAAGAGCAGCATCTTTGTGTATACTGGACTACATCACTGTGCTGAAAGAGAATGCAGGATAATTTACAGGTCTAACAGTATAATTCAGATGGTCAGATGTCTATCGGAACTATGCAGGCGCTGTTCTGTCTTGGTGCTTTATACATGCAATGTATGTTCTTTCTCTCATTGGTGTGATTGCCTTTAGAGAACTTTGATACTGCTGCGATTTACCGTCCTCTAACTCTGGGAAATGACAAAATATTGAAATAAACCATATTTAAATAAACCTCCTGTGTACAGTTTATTACAGTCGTCCAGTTTTGTTACATATAAGTTATTTCAGCCAGTAATCGTAAAGGTTCCGGCCTCTTGAGTGCAGAAACGAATCAAAAGGAGGTGCGTTGTGATGGTCCCGCCCCTCCACATCATGTATGGCCGCCGCCGCCGTCAGTCCCGCCCCTCTCCACGGTGATTGGCCAGCGCCATGCTAGTCAGTAAAAGTCCACCCTGTGTCTCACTGCAGCTCTACGAACAGAACATCACCAGAGGAAAACATAATAAAAGTAAGATACGCAGCTGTCTCTGTTACCAACGCGTATTCAGTTTTATATAAGTACATTTTAAACACGTTTTTTTTTTAATATGCCACGTTTGTAATTCAGAATACATTCATAATCTGCCTGGCGACGTCGTAGGCCTCTGGCTAGCGGCGCATGCTAGCTAGCTGTTAGCTGTTAGCTAGCTGCCAGTCGGCGCTCCAGCGGCCCCTGTGAAGCCCCGGTGAAGTGGGGGCGGCGGCGGCGGCTGGCCAGCAGGCTGTCTGCCCGCTCAGCGCTCGGCTGTGGGGCACGTCAGGGTTTCTCCGCGGTGCTGGTCTCCCAGCCGGCGTGCTAACTCTGTTTACATGAACTTTCAAGGTGGCTAGCTAGCAGGGAAGCAGCCGCATGCTAGCTGGCTAACTGGAAACGTCAACATAATATAAACCCACCAGCACACACTCGTTTGGGTTTAATCCATCACAACACCTCCTTCGTGGTCGTGTGGCCACCGTACTGTTTACACCCTGCAGCGCCATGCAGTGTTGTGTTTTATCAGGCACTGAGGGTTTTAAGGGCTCTTGGATTATTACTGGGTTTTGACATTACACCGCTTATGGTGTAGGTATAAGAAAAGCAGCTAGCAGAAGCTGACTGTAGCATATAATGACACTATGAGACTGTTGATGAAGCTTTTTTATGTATATATGTTGTCTCGCACTGTTATGTGTTATTATGAGACTGTTGATGAAGCTTTTTTTATGTATATATGTTGTCTCGCACTGTTATGTGTTATATGTTATCTTGTTGTGACTAAGAGGTACCAATCAGAATCTCGTTGTATCATATACAATGACAATAAATTCTACTCTACTCTACCTAGGTGGTTTAGTGCCAGTTACCTCTTTGCGCACTCCAAATGTGCCTGGATGTGATGCAGTCCTGAGCAATGTCATCTACAAATTCATGTGTAGACTGGATTGCTCTCAAAATAGCATAATTGAATCTCTAGTTAATCCATTTAAGAGTTCGGTGAGGTTCTCTTCTAAGCTTAGGCGACACTGGAGAGAGTGCCTGTATGTCTGATGGGTGTGTACCTGTCTTGTTTTATACTATTTATCTTCTTACCTTATCTTGTTTTTGATACATATTCTTGATATGGACCATGTATCTTGTGTCTGATGTAAATAAAGAATTGAATTGAAATATATAGACAGCTCCACATCCACTACTGGTGATTTAATGTTGTATATCTCTGAACTCCTTGTGTTGAATTCACGCCACATGAATGACTGATATAATGATGCTGTGAGTTTAAAGCAGAGTTTTGGGTTGCAGGGACCGCGGGGGGCGGGGCCAACATGTCCGGCACATCCACGGTGCTGCAGCAGTTCGTGAGCGGCCTCAAGAGTCGGAATGAGGACACGCGAGCCAAAGCTGCTAAAGACCTTCAGCATTATGTTACCACAGAGCTGAGAGAAGTAAACCGCACTAATCAATCTATCGCTCATTCCTTTTACCTAACAGAGTTGTGTGAAGTCTTTCAATAAACTTGAATTGTTGACACAAAGTCTGCTATTTCGAGTGTCGAGTAAAAACTGGTTATAAACAAAACGTGAGCGTTTGTGGCTAATACAAGCTTTATTCATTTGTGTGTGTGGAAAAACTTTAATTTGCAAAATTGCTCACCTTGAACTGACACACCACACCTGTGTTCTCCTTAAAGCTGAGCCAAGATGAAGCCACCACTTTCTATGATGAGCTGAACCACCATATATTTGAGCTGGTCTCCAGCTCAGATGTGAATGAGAAAAAAGGTGGTATCCTTGCTATTGGTGAGTTGTGTTTCATAACCAGTCTACTTTTTCACAGCGAGGCTGTCACACCACTTGGTCAAACAGTTTGAGTATAAAATACATCACAGTCTTTCTCTCAGATGAGCCTAAGATTCTGAACAGAGTGGCCTTCAGAGATATGGATACCCCAGTCTAATTATTCTCAGTTGAATAAATAACATTTAACCCAGGAATAATAATAATATTTAGCATGTGTGCTGCCATAAACATCCACTCGGTTGTCCTCAGTGAGCCTGATTGGAGTGGAAGGCGGCAATGCCACGAGGATTACCCGCTTCGCAAACTACTTGCGCAATCTGCTGCCCTCAAGCGACTCAGTGGTCATGGAGATGGCCTCCAAGGCCATGGGCCACCTGTCCATGGCGGGAGACACGTTTACTGCCGAATACGTGGAGTTCGAGGTGAAGAGGGCACTGGAGTGGCTAGGGGCCGACCGCAACGAGGGCCGTCGACATGCAGCGGTAGGTCCGGGACCCGCGCTCCACCGCACGTGGCCTAGTTGTCAACCAGAACCATAGCCCAACCCGGCTGTCTGACTGCGTTTAGGTCCGTTGTGGTCGACTGGTGCATTTTTCACACATGGACCCTTTCTGCGTTTGAAGTGCTCTCAGAATGTTGCGCCGCGGTTTCGTTTGTGTATGCGGACATGCCAAACGAAACCAGATCCGTCTAAATGGAGCCCAAAGCGAGTTGTAGTGCACTTGATCTGTGGGTTGTTTTTGCATTTCTGTGGCGAACCTTAAAGCTACACACAGCAACAATCCTAATGTGTAAAATCAAATTAGAGCAAAATGGCGGCACGTGGGATTGTGTGGTTTCGGAAAGAGAACAGGAGTCTTCATGAGAATTGGAAGGAAGATCACATTAAGAGACAGCTATGTTTGTTTTTGTTCCTTCTGCATCCGCTTCTTGACAGTGCAGCAGAGACAAAGAGCAGCATGAAATTTGCCCACTTTCATTACCCATAATTCATTGAGACCACTGAGTCTGACAGAGCTGTGATGTGAGCAAGTGGTCTGATATTTCATCCTAGATTCGCAGGGCCAGAGAGCCGAGTCTTTATTTAAATTCCACTTACATTGTGGACATAGGAACTTAGGTCAGTTGCAGTTTTGTGTCCCTGTCTAACGCTAAAACGAACAATATATAAAAACACTCTAAAACTGACTGTTCACTTTCTGTCTTATACATTTGTTGCATGCCACACTATGAGATTCTGCAGCTGAAATCTTCCATGACGGACTGAGAGATGTAATTTGTGCTGAAAGTCGTTCTCGTGTCCTCCGTCTCTCTCCCGCAGGTGCTGGTGTTGCGGGAGCTGGCCGTCAGCGCACCCACCTTCTTCTTCCAGCAGGTGCAGCCGTTCTTCGACAACATCTTCTACGCGGTGTGGGACCCCAAGCAGGCCATCCGCGAGGGCGCCGTGTCGGCCCTACGGGCCAGCCTGATCCTCACCACCCAGAGGGAGACCAAGGAGATGCAGAAACCTCAGTGGTACAAGGTGAGCCTCCCTCCCATCGCACAGGGCGTTATAACGGCCGGAGACGGTGACGGAGCGTGTGCGATTTATCGTCCAGTTCACGTAACGAGCTACCTTTCTTCGCGGTCTGTTCTCTCAAATGTGGTTGATAGGTTCTGGCCTTTTTCACCCATAGCAAACGTTCGAAGAGGCGGAGAAAGGGTTTGACGAGACACTGGCCAGGGAGAGAGGCATGAACAGAGACGACCGGGTGCACGGCGCCCTGCTAATACTGAACGAGCTGGTCCGCATCAGTAGCATGGAGGGAGAGGTGGGCGTGGCCTCTTCATTCACACCGTATACGAAGATAACGAAGCCGTTACCATTTGAGCAACCAGATCACTCTTCTTTCGTTCCCTCTTTCCCTCTCCTTCCCTCTTTCTGCCGTCGCTCCCTCGTTTTCTCCCCTCGCGGCCTCCTTTGGTCACTTCCTTCAACCCCTACTTACTTCCCCTCCATCCTGCCCCCCCCCCCCCCCCCCTCGTCCGCCCTTTGCCCTTGACGCCACGCCAGCGCATGCGTGAGGAGATGGACGAGATCACGCAGCAGCAGCTGGTCCACGACAAGTACTGCAAGGAGCTCATGGGTTTCAGCACCAAGCCGCGCCACATCACGCCCTTCACCAGCTTCCAGTCGGTGCAGGCGCCCCAGTCCAACGCCCTGCTGGGGCTGCTGGGATACAGCGGCCCGCAGGGCTTCCTCGGCTTCGGGGCCGCGCCCCCCCCCCTCCAAGAGCACGCTGGTGGAGAGCCGCTACTGCCGCGAGCTGATGGAGGAGCGCTTCGACCAGGCGAGTTCCCCCCGAAGGCGCGCCCACAGGAACCCTCCCCGTCCTACGTCTCGCCCCGTAGCGCCGTTGCGACACTGGTCCGAGTCTTCCCTGCTGTAAAAATGTCACATCCTGCTCGTCAGCCAACTGTCAAGCGCTCACGAGCTGGATCTGTACAGACCAGGGGCGGGCGAAAACGCAAACGCCAGCGAAATCCTTCGGCCTGTGTGGTAAAGGTGTGGTTGTTGTGTCAGGTGTGCCGCTGGGTGTTGAAGTACAGGGCGACCAAAAGCCCTCTGATCCAGATGACCATCCTCAACCTGCTGCCGCGCCTCGCCGCCTTCCAGCCCAGCGCCTTCACGGGTAATTACGCCCGCTTCAGTTACGCTCACACTCCAAAGATAGCGCCAGCATTCCTGTCATGTTAAATGTTTTTATTTTTATTTTATTTATTTATTTTTCTTTTCTAATCCTGTCTAATATCATTAATGTCATGTCAACAATGCCCTTCGGAACATCGTCTGCTTAATCTGTGCCCAAAAAAAAAAATCGTTTTACATACACACACACTCGTACAATAATCCCTCCTTTATCGCGGGAGATGCGTTCTAGAACCACCCACGATAACCGAAAATCCGCGAAGTAGAAAACGTATATTTATTGAAGTATTTATGCACTATATTAAGGCTTTATAAACCCTCCCCACACTTTTACGCTACATAAACCTTTTCCTTTCCCTTAATAACCATTAAGGGAATGGAACCAACCCAACCAATGTTTACCATCTCATGTAGACGAGTACCGTCTCAGGCAAGCGATGCTGGTTCTCGTTCTCATTCCTTTATTGTTAGAATTAATATTCGTATATATTTTTATGTAAAAAAAATTTTATATAGAAATTCATTATATATATTTATATTTTCCGCCGATCTAATTCCGCTGAAAACCCGTGAAAAAGTGAAGATCCACGAATTATTTTACCCATTAATATCTTTAATATTTAATATTGATTTGATAAAAATCCGCGGAAGAGTGAAGCCGCAAAAGCTGAAGCACAAAGTGGCGAGGGATTACTGTATACACACACACACACACACACCTAGGCTATAAAAGCTTTTGGTTTGTTACAGTTGCCAGTGAGCTCAGCTTTTTATGCTCTGGTGGCCCTTTGCAGTGCCCAGACAGGCACCTTCTGCCCCTCTGTCTTCAGATCAGTATTTGTCGGACACGATGGGCCACCTGCTGGGCTGTCTGAAGAAGGAGAAGGAGCGCACGGCAGCCTTCCAGGCCCTGGGGCTGCTGGTGGTGGCCGTGAGGACCGAGATCCAGCCCTACCTCGCCAAGATCCTGGAGATCATAAAAGCAGCACTGCCACCCAAAGATTTTGCACACAAGTAAAGAACTACAACTCCCAAGAGGAACTATGGAACTATAGTTAGATAGTTAGATACGTCATAGCTGACTACTGCGCATTAATATAGTTGTTTTGAGTTATTTAATGTACTTTTTGCAAAGCATGAGTTGCTTGTGATGAATCGTGTCCGTGACATTAGCCTGTCACTGCTCTCACATCTGGGATAATGTGCTCTGAGAAGTCTCTTGATGTCCCTTATTGTCTTTCTGAATCCCAGGAGGCAGAAGACCATGCAGGTGGACGCCACCGTCTTCACCTGCATCAGCATGCTGTCTAGAGCCATGGGACCCAGCATCCAGCAGGACATCAAAGAGCTCCTGGAACCCATGCTAGCTGTTGGACTTAGGTAGGAATCACCAAACGGCAAAATATCACGTTTTCCCCCAGCTCGCGTAAATATAAACTCTTCTCTGTACTTGCTTGTAATTTTCAGGCTTTCAACTCTATATGTTGCATTGTAGTAGCATATAATATGGTATATTGTATTTGTATATTGAGCACTATTGCCAAACCTGGTGCGTGGTGGTATTTATGCGGATCGCTCTGGCTCCGCCCCCAGCCCGGCGCTGACCGCGGTGCTGTACGACCTGAGCCGGCAGATCCCCCAGCTGAAGAAGGACATCCAGGACGGGCTGCTGAAGATGCTGTCCTTGGTGCTGATGCACAAGCCGCTACGCCACCCGGGCATGCCCAAGGGCCTGGCGCACCAGCTGGCCTCGCCCAGCCTCACCAACATCCCCGAGGCCAGCGACGTGGGCAGCATCACCCTGGCCCTGCGCACCCTGGGCAGCTTCGAGTTCGAGGGTACCGCCGCCTTCCTCTCACCCCCTCCTCTTCCTCTCACCCCTTCCTCTTCCTCTCACCCCCTCCTCTTCCTCTCCTCCTGCGCGGACGGGCGCTTTATCGCGAGAGCCACGCGGGGCCTTGCGGTTCAGGACGGATGTTCGTTGCGTTTTGTTTAGGCACACGGCGTGTGTTCGTCAGACCGGTCGCTGAAGCTAAAGCCTTTAATCTTTCTTTACGGAGTTTGTCAGGATTTCATCTTCCAGTATTCAGAAAATTGTGTTTGTTGACGTATTTTTGTGTGTTGAGCGTTTATTACTTTTATTGTACTACGAAAACGAACTGGACATTCAAGTTTGTGTGTAAAAATAACAAAAACAAAAAACTTGACCGTTACACCTTGCTGTCCACCTCGTGTGTGGAGCGGCGTGGAGGAAGCGTCTCACGTCTGCGTCTCACGTCTTCCCCCAGGTCACTCCCTCACGCAGTTCGTGCGGCACTGCGCCGACCATTTCTTGAGCAGCGAGCACAAGGAGATCCGCATGGAGGCGGCCCGCACCTGCTCACGCCTCCTCACGCCCTCCATCCACCTGATCAGCGGCCACGGACACGTGGTCAGCCAGACGGCCGTGCAGGTGGTGGCCGACGTGCTCAGCAAGCTGCTGGTGGTGGGCATCACCGACCCGGGTGAGCAGGACGGGTTCACTGTAGCTCTGGGCCAGGAGGGCAATGTAATCTCCACATTGCCCTCTAGTGGGAAGGTTTGATATTTACAAGCTTGGATTTAAGGAAATTATGGATAATCAGAAACATGTTTTTCAGGTAGAATATTCAGGATTTATTTGACTTTGATATTTTATAGGTTAAAAGATGCTGATTTTAGCATTTTTAAAAGTTGGTTTAAAAAACTTACTTTTATTTCAAAGCTTTTATTTCAAAACAAAATATTGCAAGTCATGTGACCGGAGGGTCGTGGGTTCGATCCTCAGACCTGAGGCCATGACTGAGGTGCCCCTGAGCAAGGCCCTTAACCCTCAATTGCTCACTTGTATAAAAAATGAGATAAAAATGTAAGTCGCTCTGGATAAGGGCGTCTGCCAAATGCCGTAAATGTAAATGTAAATGTAAAGTAGCATGTCCTGAGCTGTAAACAAATCAAAAACCTAAAATGCCCTGCATAACACCCGAGTAACCCTCAGGAGAGACGAGAGTGGAGTTTTGATACGTTTTTTTTTTATCGTGCGTGTGATTTCCAGACCCCGACATCCGTTACTGCGTGCTGGCGTCTCTGGACGAGCGCTTCGACGGCCACCTGGCGCAGGCGGAGAACCTGCAGGCCCTGTTTGTGGCGCTGAACGACGAGGTGTTCGAGATCCGCGAGCTGGCCATCTGTACCATCGGACGCCTGAGCAGCATGAACCCGGCCTTCGTCATGCCCTTCCTGCGCAAGATGCTGATTCAGGTGTGACCCTGTGACCCTGCTCCTCACGCCGTAGGCCCACGTCTCCTTGTGGCTCGCCCGCTAGCGCTAGGCGCCGGCCACGCCGAGGTCATGGGTTCAGTTCTCTTTTGTGGCGTACCTCCAGATCCTGACCGAGCTGGAGCACAGCGGCGTAGGCCGGAACAAGGAGCAGAGCGCCCGCATGCTGGGCCACCTGGTGTCCAACGCCCCCCGCCTCATCAGACCCTATATGGAGCCCATCCTCAAGGTACCGTCCAGCTCGGCCGCTCGGACTTTAACGCTTTCTTTAAACCCAGATGCTAAAACCTTCCAGAACTCCTCAGTGAACTGCTCTGCTGCACTGATGGATTAGTGTGTGGTTCATCATCATCATCATCATCATCATCCCTACCCTTCTGCACATAATTGGTCCTTCACTGTGCTTCACTGTAATGCAGGCTCGGCTGTGATGGCATACGGGCCTAATCCTAGATGTGTGGGGGAAAATGTCTTGGGTTGAATTGGTTAAGCGTCTCTTCACAGTTTTGTTTTTTGTGTGATAAATGTATTAAGGCTGAAAATCCCTTTTTACTGTGTGCTGTGTTTGGGTGTATTGTCATACTGCACTGTGGCCTGCTGTTGGGTGACTGAAGCAGTCGTGGGTCGGGCCCAACGTTGCAGCTCACTGTGCCCTCACTCTCCTTCCAAGGCCCTGATCCTGAAGCTGAAGGACCCGGACCCCAACCCGGGCGTGGTCATCAGTGTCCTGGCCACCATCGGGGAGCTGGCCCAGGTGAGCGCGCCCACACACGCCCTGGCCCACACGCCTCCCCCCACGCTCTGATTAACCCTGTGACCTGGTGATTAACAGGTGACCTGTTGGATAGGACAGGGGCAGGAGGAGGTGAGGATTAGGGCCAGGTTAGTCGTCCAGAGGAGAGGAGGTGCGGGAGATGCCAGAATAGAGACAGAAGACAGCAGACACGTAGAGGAGAGACAGGTCAGACATACAGGGCACAGCTGGTGAAGGTACCACAGAGCCAGTGGAAGTTTGTGGACATGGAGTGAACAGGGCTGGTTTGAAAGACAAAGGAATGAATATGAAAAGAGTGAATATGTGTCAATGATAAAAGAAATGTGTAAATTACAGTCTGTAGAATAACTGCTATTTGTGTGTGTGTGTGCGTGTGTGTGCGTGTGTGCGTGTGTGTGTGTGTGTGTGTGTGTGTGTGTGTCAGGTGAGTGGGCTGGAGATGAGGAAGTGGATGGACGAGTTGTTCCCCATCATCATGGACATGCTTCAGGACTCGTCCTCCTTAGCTAAGAGACAGGTACGCTCAAAGCTTTATATCAACATCTCTAATGGATAAATAAAGCATTGTTTCAGACAGCAAAGCATTGTTAACCTTTGAAATTCTGGACTAGAACATTTTCCTGTTTTTTTCCCCCATTCATATTATGAATAATTTTGCACAATTTATTCTCCATTACCTCAGATGAAGAATCACCCTAAAAATCAGACACATTCAGTGTTTTGACGTTCATGGTTTCCCTTTTACTCTGTTGTGCTCAAGTCTAGTTCTTCCTCATTTCCTAAGCTGCTCCCCTCAGTATATTAAGATGGCCCAACAGCTGTTTGACGTAGTACACCCTCAGTATATTAAGATGGCCCAACAGCTGTTTGACGTAGTACACCCTCAGTATATTAAGATGGCCCAACAGCTGGTTGACGTAGTACACCCTCAGTATATTAAGATGGCCCAACAGCTGTTTGACGTAGTACACCCTCAGTATATTAAGATGGCCCAACAGCTGTTTGACATAGTACACCCTCAGTATATTAAGATGGCCCATCAGCTGGTTGACGTAGTACACCCTCCGTATATTAAGATGGCCCATCAGCTGGTTGACGTAGTACACCCTCAGTATATTAAGATGGCCCAACAGCTGTTTGACGTAGTACACCCTTGTCATGAGTGCTACGCTGCTTCTAACAGTTTAAGTTCCAAAGTTAATAAAGTTCCTATGTCGCCAACTGCTGCTTTGGGCCAACTTTGCTCCAGAGGATATGAAACCTGTTTGCAGGTACCCTCAACAGCATCCAGCTTGACCCCCATTTTTAACACTTCTCTGGGGGTCTTATCCTGCTACAGCTGTCATTGTAGGGTCAGAATGGGGGGGGGGGGGGGGGGGTGTGGGGGGGGGGGGGTTCAGGTTTCTAAGTGGTCAAGTAACTAAAGACCTTGTTTCTTACCTGCTCTCCTTCTTTCTTGTTTTGTGTATGACATTTTCTCTGTAGTGTACTGCTAGTGACTGCTGAATGGACTTAAATTAAGCCACTAATTGTCTGATTTGTCTGAATGGTTAACATAATACTCCATGAATGGAAGTTTTATTTTAGATTAAAATGCTTGATGGGATTCTATTTACTGAGCATCATTTATAAGATATTCTGCCGTCTGATATAAACCTATTAACATGAAATTGATATTTCCCTTATAATAATGGGGGATGGTGTGGCCTAACACTGACTGGACCACAAGACATTCATTATTAACAATGTTGTATGAAAGATAGATAAAGTAAAATTTATCTAAAGATAAATATAGATAGATATTTATAAGAGAAAGAACAAGCTGGATCACGGATGTTGAGAAGCTTGCGTTAATGCTCCTGTTGTCACCCACCAGGTGGCGCTGTGGACTTTGGGCCAGCAGGTGGCTAGTACAGGCTACGTGGTGGAGCCGTACAGGAAGTACCCCTCTCTGCTGGAGGTGCTGCTCAACTTCTTGAAAACGGAGCAGAATCAGGGGATCAGGCGCGAGGTACGGTCCTGTGCGAAGTTCTGGAGGTGATATGATGAGACAGTGTTTCGTCTCACTGGTAATCTTGTTGGAGAACTGACCCTCAGCCTTGTGACTAAATGCTGAAAGCTTTCAGGTCCTAAATATTCTGCTGATTCCTGTAATTACATTTAAATCTCAGCAGATATTTAGTACCTCAGACATGTATGTACCCGTATTCCTAGTGATCAGTGTTAATAACACAGAATGGGGGTTTAATTCTCTTGTTTCGCAATTCTCTGTTCAGGCCATTCGTGTTCTTGGCCTCCTTGGAGCTCTGGACCCCTACAAGCACAAGGTCAACATTGGCATGATCGATCAATCGCGTGACGCCTCTGCCGTCAGCCTATCAGAATCCAAGTCCAGCCAAGACTCGGGTGAGCGCGGCCAACGTTCCATCTGCTTGTTACAGAGCCGATGTCCTGGAAGTGTCATAAACATATTCAGCGCTGTATGCCAAATGATGGTTTTATGTACACAAAGAACACACCTTTCACAAGCCTCGCCCTTCCAAAACACTGTAATTATGTGAGATTTTTTGCACCTGTCATCTTGCAGAAATAGCTTGTTCCTTACCCTTTCACCCACCTGTGCTTGCATTGTGCTTCTGTCAAAAAGCTTTTACAAGTCTCATTTTGCAAGTACCTCATGCTCCTTTGTGAAGGATTTATAATAGAATTAGGCCCCAGGAAAAGCATAATCTCCTCTCATCTCTTTCCCATGGCCAGTTATGTAATATTATAATACTTAGCCTATTCATAAATACAGTGTATGCCTTTAGGTCAATTGCAGGGTATTTCTGTAGGTCCGGGCGCAGAGCTTTCAAGCATTGTGTCCTCACCAGGTGCAGACCGCCACAGCCAGGTCATCGACATGTCTAAGCAGCTCCTTACCTCTCTGACTCATTCTAGTGTAGCATGCCGGCGTCATTCCGCTCTGGTGTCCTTCAGCAACAGCCAGCAGGGTTCTCCGCGCAAACCTAACACCTCAGCACTTAGATTCCAAAGCTCTGGTGTCCAAAAAAAGGTTTGTGTGGGAAGGAGCTTGGAGCCGATGTTCAGGGGGGGCATTGCATGAGTTCTTCTTGTGAAGAAGTTAAATTAGCCACCACCAATTAGCTGAGGACCAGGGCTTAGAATGTTCCCATCCTGACACCAGACACCACGCAGATTGGAACCCAAGGAACTCTGGTCTCCAAGTTCTTTTGGAGACATCCCCCCCCCCCCCCCCCCCCCCCATCTGCTGCTGCCTGGAACACAAACCTCCCCTTCCTACTGAAATAAGGGTGGGGCTTGATGTGTCAAACAAGTGTTGATAACGATCATCGCGTATTGCACGTTAATCTGGTTTTCAACACTCTCAGTCCTGGAGCTGACTGATTCGTTGCTACTATCTATCTGGCATCCATATAGACACCACAGACCTCCAGCCCTCTCCGTGGGGAGAAGGTTAACACTAAAATAAACATTTCTCTAATTGGAAGCAGTGACTTGTGCCTGTCGGCATTTGTGTCCTTTCATTTAGTTCACTGAGGTTTGCTGAAGCTCGCCTGTCTGAGCAGCCTTGGTGAACCACTGGTGTTGGAGACCCAACTTTCATCTCTGGTGCCTTCACTCTTCCGTCTCCACTCACGTGCACACCCCCCCCCCCCCCCCCCCACCCCCACCCCCACCCCCTTCCTGGAAACTGGCCACCTAATTGCTCTAAGCTCAGTGCAAGCTGGAGACCTCCATCCTGGTTTCAACCGGCTTCTCCTGCAGCCAGACCCAACACCCGTTACGCCATCAACCACTTCAACACATCTCGGGGGGGGGATTTCACACTGAGTATGGGAAACAGGCACGATGAAGTCATTGGGGTTTGCAAAAAAAAAAAAAACCCAGCCCCAAGACACACGCCCGGGCGCTCATGCTTGTTTACTGTGCATGTGGGGCCAATTGAACCACTTTATGGCCATAGGAAGCGCACACAGAGAACATAGGAAGTAGCTACACAGCACAGAGAAACCCAACCAAAAAAAAGCTCTGACGGTCTCATTCTTCACATGCTTTAGACGTTCCGTCTGTATCTGCTGTAGACGTGCTTGCCTGTTTATTTATTTTACTGGAAATGACATTTTTCTTTGCATCAAAAAACTTATTTTTCCCAACTGACAGAGCCAGTAAAGTTGTCCATCTCAAGCTCCAAGATTTTTTTAAAACCTAATTTTGCTCCCACTATTAATCACCTCCTCTTCTTGACTGCCGTTAAACTGCTTCAACTGATCTACATCGACCAGGATGAGGGCTAACGTGCACGTTTTCTGACATTTTTTCATAATCACTGAAAATGCGTCTACACATCTCAGTATATGTGGCTTAACAGATGTGTAGCTAGCATCGCTCTGCGGAGAGAGAGAGAGAGACTTAGCAGCCACTGAAACCCAACAGAACATATCCAACTACGGCCACGTTCTTGCAAAAAAATTTGAGTAACGTATGTAACCCGAGGCTCTGCAGCTAACCCGGCCATACGTACGTAACGGACCCCCTCCTGTCTGTACCGCAGCCGACTACAGCACCAGCGAGATGCTGGTGAACATGGGCAACCTGCCCCTGGACGAGTTCTACCCGGCCGTGGCCATCGTCACGCTGATGCGCATTCTGCGCGACCCCTCCCTCTCCAACCACCACACCATGGTGGTGCAGGCCGTCACCTTCATCTTCAAGTCTCTGGGCCTCAAATGCGTCCAGTTCCTGCCCCAGGTCATGCCCACGTTCCTCAATGTTATCCGAGTGTGTGACGCCAGCATCAGAGAGGTAAGTGCTGGCGGTGCACTAGGTCTTTATATGTAGCTTCAATCCCATGGTGGTGTAGGCTTATTCCTTAAGTGAAGTCTGTCCTGGTTTTAGTTCTGTGCTTTGCTTTTTGTCGAGCGATCACCATGAAGATCTTGCAGGATTTTATTGGTGTTCTGTTCCTTTCTGCTAGGCCTTTGAGGCAGGACAAGAAGATCTTTCCAGCCCAAACATATGAAATCATGATGAGAAATTAGTTTGACTGAACAGACTTGCATGATGTCCTGCATGAAATTAAGTTTCATGAGCTTTGATTGGTTTTTGTTCTCCCCCTTTCTCTCCGTCTCTTTAGTTCCTGTTCCAGCAAATGGGGATGGTGGTGTGTTTCGTCAAGATCCACATCCGTCCCTACATGGACGACATCTTCACCCTGATCCGAGTGAGTGACCTGCTCCAGCACTCTCTCAACATCTGCACAGCTCGAATTCATTGTGTTTTTCCTCCTCAAAGCCCGTGACTTATTAGGTAAAACCATGTGGCCCTGAATATCTTACTGGATAGTTCGGCATTCCTTATTGGCCATGGCTCCGAACAATTAGATTTCATTTTGCCCAGTTGAGTTTTATACTCCACCACGTGCCCCCACCCTTTTTACTTAGCACCTCAGTACAGCTCTCTGGTGATTGATGCTAGCAGAGACGAAAACCGAAGGCATGTTAGTCCCATCTAGAGCATGAAAACAATGGATGGATTCATCAGTGTGTAGCTCTTCTGTTAAAAAGCGGACCAGATGGGCGACGATAGCCATTGCAGACCTCACATAAAAAAATATTTAAAAAACCCACTGGCTGCTCCAGAGACGGAGACGTAAGGTGCGTCACAGCCGGCACAGGGGACCCTCCCGTCCCCCTACCCAGCAGTCAATAGTGTTCTGCCCCAAGAAGGTATCAACAGCTTTATGAAGTGTTTCCACTTCCTGCATCCACTCGTTGCTTTTTGAAAATGGGGATTCAGCGCTTGAGCTTTTGAAGCTGTCTCACATAAAGTGGGCCTGTACGTCTCTCTTTTGAAGCTGTCTCACATAAAGTGGGCCTGTACGTCTCTCTTTTGAAGCTGTCTCACATAAAGTGGGCCTGTACGTCTCTCTTTTGAAGCTGTCCTACATAAAGTGGGCCTGTACGTCTCTCTTTTGAAGCTGTCTCACATAAAGTGGGCCTGTACGTCTCTCCTCCTGGTCCAGACCACGTTGAGTGCCGTACCTGATGCCGCACAGACTCCCCCGGTACAGTACGATCCACTTCCCCCAGAGCCGCTCCTACAGCTGTCTCCACACAGGCTGCGTGAGACGGTGATTCTGGTGTCCAGACCCACTTTCCTCACATCTCCAGCCTGTCTGGATGCTGAATGTGGGTCACACGTACGCACTGTGACGGACGAGACTTTTTCAGCGAGGGTCCGTTGCACCGCTGCATACGGTGCTGCCCCGAGATATGGAAAACGCATGAGTCTGGGTTTGTTCTTAAGGTAACTGAACCCGAGGCATTCGACCGCTCCTGATTCTTTTACCCGGTATCGAGCCGACACTTGAGCGTTGCGGTGTTGCTCTCCAGATACCCACACGGCATGTGCAAATATTGTTGTATCTTCAGGAGTACTGGACCCCAAACAACCCCATGCAGAACACCATCATCCTGCTCATCGAGCAGATCGTGGTGGCCCTGGGAGGGGAGTTCAAGCTCTATCTGCCCCAGCTGGTCCCGCACATGCTCAGAGTCTTCATGCACGACAACAGCCCCGTACGCAGCGTAACCATTAAGGTAAGCACACGCCCGCACGCGCGCCCCCAAAACGCTCTTGGGCTCACGTGCAAATAGTTACGCAGGTTGTGATTGCGCTTAAGTGGTTAGAAGTAGTTGGATGACCGTCTCCCCATCAGTTTGCCGCTGTGTCATTACCCAAATCACTAACAGCTGAGGAAGCGCCAAGCCCAGTCAGACTCGGGCCTTCTGAAGTCCATTTACTCAAGTATATCCTATATGCTTTCATACGTTCTCTCATAATAAATGCATCATAAGCCAAGTTAGAACCCACATTTCATTTTAGAATACACCCTTTCTACCGAAAACCAATATTTGCATAAACCCACGTTTGCATAGAAGCAAAAAATAAAACCGTACATATAAGGTGTGCTTATAAATGCCTACGTTAGGTCCGCATTTTGTCATTTTCACCAAATAGCCTGCCACTAAAGTTTTGAGAGGTTGCTCTCGTGTCGTAACCTTGAGCCCTGAGGTCTGGATATCTTCACCTGAGGCCTTTGGATCACTTCACTGGAGGTTCTGTTCATCAGGCCAAACTCCCCGTCCTTATCCAGCTGAGCCAACTCCCCTCAGTTCTCTACTCCCACGTTATCATGCCAAACCCAGAGACCTCGCCACGTTTCCTTGCCATTGAAGTTTTTCTGCTCCTTTCTTTTCATATTTAGATACTTCGATTATCTGGATTTTAGAATTGTTTAACACAGAGTCACGTATTTTGTACTTCCAGTACTAATTCTGTGCATATATTTGCAGAGCTTTAAACATAATGAAGCGTATACATTTTCCTTGTTACCTTTCCGTATAGCTCCAGGTGAAATCTCATTGCTTCCGGATGTGTGTTTGTTAGTGCGTTCTAGACGGAGTTTTTTGATCATTTGATCGTGGAAATCTGGAGCGATTTAGCTCAGATTGGTTTGATTTTTAGTACTTTTACTCCGGCTTCCACTTTTGGGACGTGCGCCTTCATGTGTGGCTGAAGAGTCCGAAGTATATTGTGTTAGCTTTCAGGTTTTGCCGGCGCACAGATGAAGATGTTTTGCCTCAAAACGCGCCCATAAAAGTTGGGCCGTCTGGCCAGAATGTGGCTTGTGGGGAAAAACCTCCCTTGCTCTTCAAAGCGGTGTGAAGAATATCAGAGACTCCCGGCGGTCCTCAATCACAGACGTCTGGGGAAGTTCTGCACCCACCGCCGCTCGGATGGAATAACAGGTGCTAGCAGACACACCAGACCACTGGCCCAGCGCAGCAGACCCAACAGCTACAATTATTCAGCCTCGCTCGCCTTCAGAAGCCTCCGCACCCCCACCCCCACACCGTGACACGTTATACGGACGGCGAGGTGCGTGTCTGGAGAGGTCGTAAGCCCCTCTGAGGGAGGCTTTGAGCTACCTTCCAGTTGACGTGGGAGAGAAAAGAAAACAACACCGTCACCTGTGTGAGCTGACCTGTTGACCCCTGACCTTCCCGTGTCCTCTGATCCCAATGGGACAACATCTAAAACAACAAAGGGCCAAAGGCTGAGATTCCCAAAAAGCAGCGTAGAGGTATCGAAACACAGCCATGCATCTGGAGTTCTGGGACCGGAGCAGATCCGTCTCATTAACGGACGGCCTCGTCCAATAATTCCCCTCTAGCTTTAGTTTTTTCTCGCTTCGTTTAGCCTTTCTGCAGTTATACTCGGTGACTGCGACCGAGTATCAGTAATCGCAGGAGGAGAGAGTCGTGTTTGTTTTTCATTCTAGGGATATTAATTGGTCCAACGTGACCCTGAGCTCCATCAGCGAGCGCAGAGCCGTTTGTCCTCCGCCGTGATTTCCGTGACGTGTTGCGTTTCGCCCCCAGCTGCTCCTGGCCATACAGCAGTTTGGCGCCAACCTGGACGACTACCTCCACCTGCTGCTGCCGCCCGTCGTCAAGCTGTTCGACGCCCCCGACGTCCCCCTGCAGGCCCGCAAGTCAGTGCATAACCACCCCGCCCTCCCTGCGGCCGCTTAGGTGGCAGGATATCCTTCAGTGTTTTATGTGTGTTTTTGTTTTCTGTAAGCACAATTTGAAAATTAAGTGATATCTTGATTGAAATTGATCACTGCCAAGGCCTTGCGTGTATGTATTTCATAGTTTATGAGGGATCGTAGCCATTGTAAACCTTTGTGGCGCACAGGTAATATGTCGTATCTAAAATAAGAATAGAATAAAATATATACAAATACATAATTAGAGGGCCCTGAAAATGGCATCAAATTTCAGTGACTCTTGCTGGTAATCTGTGGAGTTTTGCAGACTGTTTGCCACATGGACACTGAGGTCTTTTTTTTTTTTTGCCCCCAGAAATTTCAGCTCAGTGCCAACCAATACAGGGAAGAAATTCATCCCAAATTATTCCCCACTGTCAGTAAAAACCCCTCTTGAGCGGGAAAAGCCTTGACAGCTACTTTCAGAGAGTTATGGTGGCAAAGACACAGTCTCAGCATCTCGTATCAGCTGAGCTTGTGAGGGTAGATGTGAGTCAGGTGATCCTTGTGCCTCGGGTCACGGAGGCTTCCGTGTTATCGAGTCCCTCCGATCGAAGGAGCAGAGCTTGTCAGCACGCTTTGATCCCGGTCCGTACCAATCAGCCCTGCAAACCACTTTGGGCGAATGGGGAACTCACCTATGACTGCTGCTGAACCTTTTTAAAAGAACATACTGGCTATTTGTTGAACGCGGTTGAAAAGAAGACGGGATTGTAATCGTATTATAGGACGTATAGTTGAACTGCAGACCCTTTCTTTACAGCTGTAGTGAGGTATGGAAAAGACATCAAGACTCTGACTGAAGAGGCGAAATAGGTGGTAGACGTTTCTTGTTACAGTTGAAATGACTGCAGCACACAACTCAAGTTTCCTCTTCTTCCAATCACAGCCACCTCAAAAAGAGTGCATGAAGTTTAGAATAGAAACACGATGCAGTTTAAATTGTTTATTTTAGTACTTTGATTATTTGAATGCCTTTGGGCTACGATTGCCATGATGCTCAAAAAACAAAAAATCTCCCAGTGTTCCCTGTTCGACGCTTGGCCATTTGCCGGCTTTCCAGTTGACATTTTTGCTCTGTTTTGAACTCTAGGGTTGCCTTGGAGACCTTAGACCGCCTGACCGAGTCCCTGGACTTCACCGACTACGCCTCAAGAATCATCCACCCCATCGTGCGCACCCTAGACGGGACGCCTGAGCTCAGGATCACCGCCATGGACACGTTGTCCTCGTTGGTCTTCCAGCTTGGCAAAAAGGTGCATTGGCTCAGGGCTGGTGCTTCTCTTCAGCTACTGTCCCCTAAATAACAGTGTCACAATGTTTCCATGATTTCCAGTGAGGAATGTTTGCGCTCAGGCGCTGCTTGAATAATTCCAGTGATGAGGTCAGCTGGTGGAGAAAGTGCCCCCTGTCTCCCATAACTCTGTGCAAGCTCTCAGAAGTGGCCCTCTGATGAGGTCACGGGCCCACTTTGACTTCACAACGAGGCTGCTAATGAGAAAGGGATGATGTCATTTTCCTTTTTATCGCCCCTCCCGGGGTGCATATAAAACCACTGGGGCAACATGTGGCCCCCAGGAGCAGCAGGCAGGAGGTTTAAACATGAAAAGCCCCCGGGCCTCGGTTAGAGGGGCAGTAATTTGTTGTCTGGCTAGGCGCTTGTGCAAAGGGCCGTTTAGCGTCTGCAGAATCGGTCTGCCACAGACGTGCACAGAACTGCAAGAACACACAGGCACACACAGGTACACACAGGCACACACAGGAAGACATAGGCACACACAGGTACACACAGGCACACACAGGAAGACATAGGCACACACAGGCACACACAGGTACACACAGGAACACACAGGCACACACACAGGAAGACACAGGCACACACAGGAAGACACAGGAAGACATAGGCACACACAGGCACACACAGGAAGACATAGGCACACACAGGCACACACAGGTACACACAGGAACACACAGGCACACACACAGGCACACACAGGAAGACACAGGCACACACAGGCACACACAGGTACACACAGGCACACACAGGAAGACACAGGAAGACACAGGCACACACAGGCACACACAGGAAGACACAGGCACACACAGGCACACACAGGAACACACAGGCACACACAGGAACAAACAGGCACACACAGGCACACACAGTTACAGGCCCCTAGTGAAGGAAGAGCGTGTGTGCGCATGCATTCCTGGAGGACACATTTATTAGCTCATGTTCATTATTTGAAACCCTAACACAAGCCCTGATTGGCTATAAGAAATGTCCTAATGACTCTCCTGCACACTCCCATAATGCTCTGCTCCACTTCTTTTGCTGCACAGTACCAGATCTTCATCCCCATGGTGAACAAAGTGATGCTGAAGCACAGGATCAACCACCAGCGCTACGACGTCCTCATCTGTCGCATCGTCAAGGTCAGAGCCCTCGGCCCCTCCCACGTTGCCACGGCAGCGTTGCGCAGTGCGCGGTCACAGCCGAACCAACGCCGTTCGAGTAAACAACACTGATGTCAGTGCTCAAATCTGGAGGCTTTGGGTAGAAACAAACGGCACATTGTCTGCAGGTGGAGGGCATGACCTCCGTTTCCTGGAACCGTCTGTGAGTCACCAGTCGTCCCTTGCTGGTGAACCAAGACTTCCCAGTCCAACACACGAGCCCAACCCCCGTCACCCCAACCAAAAACAACTTGGCTGTCTTGTTGCCAATTATAATACTTCCTGCTGATGTCTGTCAACACATGCTGCGACGTGTGCTCTGCTCAAATGTTTTCTCTGTGGCCACTGAGATCCGGTGGCTTTTCTGAAGTGTTGCTTTCTGAACCTTGGAGAGCACAATCAGCTGTCAGGAACTATTAGTCAGCACTCGCTCCCCATTCAGACACAGCTCTAGTGTCCTGTCACGTTGGTCAACATGGCATTAAGCTGAATGTTCAGCACTCTAAATCTAACATGTTAGTGCTGTCTTAGTTGGCCATTTATACCAGCAACTAGACAATTTTTAGTAGTTTTAAACAATGTTTTGTCAAAGTTTAAGATCTAACACAAGATCTAACAAAATGTCTGGTTGGTTTTTTTTTTTTTCTTTCAGCGGTAACGAGAGTATAATTAAGTTGCTGTGTCTTTGCGGACATCAAGACGGGGATTTTTAACGCTGCGTTCTGTTTCTCAGGGTTATACCCTGGCCGACGAGGAAGAGGACTCTCAGATTTTCCAGCATCGCCACTCACGTGGCAACCAGGGCGACACTCTGGTGAGCGGCCCAGTGGAATCGGGACCGATGAAGAAACTGCACGTCAGCACAACTGCACTTCAGAAGGTCAGCAGGACCGGGTGTCGCCGCCGGGCTCGCTGGGATCGTACTCTATTGCTGCAAACTCTAGCCACATCGTGACCTCCTTTGTATGCAATAATTCTACACTGTTTATCTGATAGACTAGCTGTCATGGTATGTCAGCCGAAGGTCAGGAGACCGCTTTAGTTTCAGAGTCGCATTTTGCATGGTGGTCATGGTTGCTGTTCTTGGCCAGGGCTTCATGATGACGGGGTTTCTTGATGTTCTGCAGTGAAGCAGTCCCTCACTTTCATCTGATAACCGAATTTCTGTTCGGCACATGTACCAACCAAAGCACACAAACACACTGTTAAGTCGTTCACAATTTAAAGGCATGTTGAGAGCTTTTCAGGACTGTTGTTCTTTGTAACTGTATCTCAAGTAGCTACAGTAATTTCCTTCAGGATGGAATGTGCACCAATAAAATGCTCGACATGGCTTCCCCGTGCAACAGTTAAAATCCTCCACAAAACTATATGTTTGCCTTGGAACAAAGAGCCATGACTGTCAGAGCAGATGGCCATTAGGTAGATAAACCTGCATTAAAACCTTCCAGTAGAACTGAATTGTCCCTTAGCTTTACTCTGGCAGAGCTCACGTGGCTGGAGCAACACGTTTCTGTCAGTTCCTCGGAGCGTGACTGTTCCTGGTAGCGGCTATACGGCTGACTGGAAATGGCGGGTGAGGCGTGGGAACGGTGAAGTGCCGTCAGAGATCCCACCGACAGCGGCCGCAAACCTTGCGGTCGAGTCTGCTATCGATTTTCCGTTCAGGCTTTCTGTGACCGGCAAGCACGTCACCGTGATTCACGGCAGTCGCTCTAAAAGACGAGCAGACCTTCCCTCCCTCTGGCACCCGATCGCTCTGAAATGACGAGGTGCAGAAGCAGCTGCTAACGGCCTGCGTCTCCCGCCTTTCGCTCATGGAGCGGCTCGTGTGAGCTGGCGCAGTAACCTCACACTCATGAATGTACATATTCAGCGAGAACGTCTGTATCGAACTTCCTCCCAGACCGGTATTTCTGTCAGCGTAGTTATAAACAGTGTCTCATTCCTCATTCTCATTCAGGTGCCATGACACGTTTGGTGCACATTTTGTCTTCGCATGCTGCCGATTTTGTGCCACAACCCTCTCCACCATCTGACCTATTGCCTGATTGGCTGGCGCACTGCTTGCTTTTCACCAGAGGGAACCGCTTGTCCTTCCAGAACAAGAACATGGCCACTTTCATTCTCTGGAACCTGCAGCACACCAAATCTGAATATCACTGCACCCGTGTGTCTGGTTTTTGTCCCCTGACCCCAAACTCGGTGATAATAAATAATGATCCAAATCAATTATAAAATGAAGCCAACCAAGACTAGTGTATGTTTACTGTTTACTGAGGACACGAGACACCTTTTACGTTGCCTCCGCCCCGTGTGTCTGAACCTGTGCTCACCCTGTGCGTACGCCCGGCAGGCGTGGGGAGCGGCCAGGAAGGTGTCGAAGGACGACTGGCTGGAATGGCTGCGGCGTCTCAGCGTGGTCCTGCTGAAGGAGTCGTCCTCCCCCGCCCTGCGGTCCTGCTGGTCCCTCGCCCAGACCTACATCCCGCTCGCCAGGTAACGCCCGCACACCCGAGCCTCCTTTTGACTCCACACGTCCTGTCCGCCCTTCGCCTCCTGGTCTGGTGACGGCGCTCTGCGTCCCGTGACCGCAGGGATCTGTTCAACGCGGCGTTCCTGTCCTGCTGGTCGGAGCTGAGCGAGGATCAGCAGGACGAGCTGATCCGCAGCATCGAGCTGGCGCTGACGTCACAGGACATCGCAGAGGTCACGCAGACCCTGCTGAACCTGGCCGAGTTCATGGAGCACAGCGACAAGGTCGGCACACGCGCACACACACACACACACGTATACACACGCATGCATGCACACACACACACGTATACACACGCATGCATGCACACACACACACACACACACATACACACGTGCACACACACACGCGCACACACACATGCACACACATACATGCACACATACACACATACGCACACATATACACACGCATGCATGCACACACACACACACACACATATACACACACACACACACACATATACACACACGCACACACACGCACACACACACACACATATACACACACACACACACACACGTGCACACACACACACACACGCGCACACACACACATGCACACACATACATGCACACATACACACACACGCACACATATACACGCACACATACACATACGCGCGCACGCACACACACACACACACACCCACATACACGCACCCACATACACGCACACATATACACACACACGCAGACACATACACACACACGCACACATATACATGCACACACATACACATACACACACACACACACACATATACACACACAGGCACATACACGCACACACACATACACGCACACATACATGCGCGCACACACGCACACACACACACTCGCACCTCCAATATGAAAACGGCCGTACTGTTATTTGGCTAGCATACTCCAATTCTCTTGTTTGAAGGGAACATTTTTTTATATTCCCTAAATTATCGTTTTTTTTGTGAAAGACATAATGAAAGATATAACCAAAAGGGCCAGTGTCTTGATATGAAAGGATAAGTGTTCATTAGTGTGTTCATTATAACCAAATCCAGATTAGCTGAAAAAAATCACTGAAATGTTCCAGGACTTGAAAATGTTACAGATGTAAAAGATGCAAATTGTCTTCAGTTGGTGCGTCCTGTACTTTTGTTAGGTAGCAGTAGTTTGGTTATTAAGGCCATGGAGGAGTCTCAGATACAATCAGTAAGATTTCTGAAGTGATGTCTGACCCTGATACAGTTTCATGAGTGCAGCAGAACTCTAATAACTCACAGTGTCCAGCACAGCCTGCGGTACTTATTGGTTTAAAGAATAAACTCCCCTCTGCCAAGTTTGGCCCCTCAACTGTAGCGCTGACAGCTGACAGCTGCTTTTGTTGGTGTGATAAGGCTAAACAGTCAAAGATGCCTACCCTCACTCCCCCTACCCTCACTCCCCCTACCCTCACTCCCCCTACCCTCACTCCCCCTACCCTCACTCCCCCTACCCTCACTCCCCCCTACCCTCACTCCCCCTACCCTCACTCCCCCTACCCTCACTCCCCCTACCCTCACTCCCCCTACCCTCACTCCCCCCTACCCTCACTCCCCCTACCCTCACTCCCCCTACCCTCACTCCCCCCTACCCTCACTCCCCCTACCCTCACTCCCCCTACCCTCACTCCCCCTACCCTCACTCCCCCTACCCTCACTCCCCCCTACCCTCACTCCCCCCTACCCTCACTCCCCCCTACCTTCACTCCCCCTACCCTCACTCCCCCTACCTTCACTCCCCCTACCCTCACTCCCCCTACCCTCACTCCCCCTACCCTCACTCCCCCCTACCCTCACTCCCCCTACCCTCACTCCCCCCTACCCTCACTCCCCCTACCTTCACTCCCCCTACCCTCACTCCCCCTACCTTCACTCCCCCTACCCTCACTCCCCCTACCCTCACTCCCCCTACCCTCACTCCCCCCTACCCTCACTCCCCCTACCCTCACTCCCCCCTACCTTCACTCCCCCTACCCTCACTCCCCCTACCTTCACTCCCCCTACCCTCACTCCCCCTACCCTCACTCCCCCTACCTTCACTCCCCCTACCCTCACTCCCCTACCCTCACTCCCCCTACCCTCACTCCCCCTACCCTCACTCCCCCTACCCTCACTCCCCCTACGCTCACTCCCCCTACCCTCACTCCCCCTACCCTCACTCCCCTACCCTCACTCCCCCTACCCTCACTCCCCCCTACCCTCACTCCCCTACCCTCACTCCCCCTACCCTCACTCCCCCTACCCTCACTCCCCCTACCTTCACTCCCCCTACCCTCACTCCCCTACCCTCACTCCCCCTACCCTCACTCCCCCTACCTTCACTCCCCCTACCCTCACTCCCCCCTACCCTCACTCCCCCCACCCTCACTTCCCCCTACCCTCACTCCCCCTACCTTCACTCCCCCTACCCTCACTCCCCCCTACCCTCACTCCCCCCTACCTTCACTCCCCCTACCCTCACTCCCCCTACCCTCACTCCCCCTACCCTCACTCCCCCCTACCCTCACTCCCCCTACCCTCACTCCCCCCTACCCTCACTCCCCCTACCCTCACTCCCCCTACCCTCACTCCCCCTACCCTCACTCCCCCCTACCCTCACTCCCCCTACCCTCACTCCCCCTACCCTCACTCCCACTACCCTCACTCCCCCTACCCTCACTCCCCCCACCCTCACTCCCCCCTACCCTCACTCCCCCTACCCTCACTCCCCCTACCCTCACTCCCCCCTACCCTCACTCCCCCTACCCTCACTCCCCCTACCCTCACTCCCCCCTACCCTCACTCCCCTACCCTCACTCCCCCTACCCTCACTCCCCCCTACCCTCACTCCCCCTACCCTCACTCCCCCCTACCCTCACTCCCCCTACCCTCACTCCCCCTACCTTCACTCCCCCTACCCTCACTCCCCCTACCTTCACTCCCCCTACCCTCACTCCCCCTACCCTCACTCCCCCTACCCTCACTCCCCCCTACCCTCACTCCCCCTACCCTCACTCCCCCCTACCCTCACTCCCCCCTACCCTCACTCCCCCTACCCTCACTCCCCCCTACCCTCACTCCCCCTACCTTCACTCCCCCTACCTTCACTCCCCCTACCCTCACTCCCCCTACCCTCACTCCCCTACCCTCACTCCCCCTACCCTCACTCCCCTACCCTCACTCCCCTACCCTCACTCCCCCTACCCTCACTCCCCCCTACCCTCACTCCCCTACCCTCACTCCCCCTACCCTCACTCCCCCCTACCCTCACTCCCCCTACCCTCACTCCCCCTACCCTCACTCCCCCCTACCCTCACTCCCCCCTACCCTCACTCCCCCTACCCTCACTCCCCCTACCTTCACTCCCCCTACCCTCACTCCCCCTACCCTCACTCCCCTACCCTCACTCCCCCTACCCTCACTCCCCCCTACCCTCACTCCCCCCTACCCTCACTCCCCCCTACCCTCACTCCCCCTACCCTCACTCCCCCTACCCTCACTCCCCCTACCCTCACTCCCCCTACCTTCACTCCCCCTACCCTCACTCCCCCTACCCTCACTCCCCTACCCTCACTCCCCCTACCCTCACTCCCCCCTACCTTCACTCCCCCTACCCTCACTCCCCCCCACCCTCACTCCCCCCTACCCTCACTCCCCCTACCTTCACCCCCCCTACCCTCACTCCCCCCTACCTTCACTCCCCCTACCCTCACTCCCCCCTACCCTCACTCCCCCTACCCTCACTCCCCCCTACCCTCACTCCCCCTACCCTCACTCCCACTACCCTCACTCCCCCTACCCTCACTCCCCCCACCCTCACTCCCCCCTACCCTCACTCCCCCTACCCTCACTCCCCCTACCCTCACTCCCCCCTACCCTCACTCCCCCCTACCCTCACTCCCCCTACCCTCACTCCCCCTACCCTCACTCCCCCTACCCTCACTCCCCCCTACCCTCACTCCCCCTACCCTCACTCCCCCCTACCCTCACTCCCCCCTACCTTCACTCCCCCTACCCTCACTCCCCCTACCCTCACTCCCCCTACCCTCACTCCCCCCCTACCCTCACTCCCCCCTACCTTCACTCCCCCTACCCTCACTCCCCCTACCCTCACTCCCCCCTACCCTCACTCCCCCCTACCCTCACTCCCCCTACCCTCACTCCCCCCTACCTTCACTCCCCCTACCCTCACTCCCCCTACCCTCACTCCCCCTACCCTCACTCCCCCCTACCCTCACTCCCCCTACCCTCACTCCCCCTACCCTCACTCCCCCCCTACCCTCACTCCCCTACCCTCACTCCCCCTACCCTCACTCCCCCCTACCCTCACTCCCCCCTACCTTCACTCCCCCTACCCTCACTCCCCCTACCCTCACTCCCCCTACCCTCACTCCCCCCTACCCTCACTCCCCCCTACCTTCACTCCCCCTACCCTCACTCCCCCCACCCTCACTCCCCCTACCCTCACTCCCCCCTACCCTCACTCCCCCCTACCCTCACTCCCCCTACCCTCACTCCCCCCTACCCTCACTCCCCCCTACCCTCACTCCCCCTACCCTCACTCCCCCTACCCTCACTCCCCATTTGAATGTTATCTGAGCATTAAACTGTCAGAGATCATATATCGTCAGTCATGTTTGTCAGCCTGCAAGATTTAAACATGTCCTCACTACAGGACATGACATTTTTATACTTCTAGCTGCTCATTACAAGAAATTTTTCAATTTTCAATGTGTTGTTGAAAAATACCTCAAATATGAAGTCTTTCCTGTTAAACTGCCATATCATTCTTCCACCTTTTGAAAAGAGCTCGTTTATTTCCCCAAAGAAAATCAGTCGAATTGAAGAAAAAATTATCTTGAATATTTTCACACTTCTTCATACTGAAAATGGTTTCTGTATGGCTACGCGTTCGTTTCAGGGACCACTTCCTCTGAGGGACGATAACGGGATCGTTCTTCTGGGAGAGAGGGCCGCTAAGTGTCGCGCATATGCCAAGGCCCTGCACTACAAGGAGCTGGAGTTTCAGAAAGGACCGTCTCCCCTCATCCTGGAATCCCTCATTAGGTAGGAAATCAGACCGTGTTCTTCTCGAGGATTAAAAAGACAAAAGTGATCAGATTCCCAAACAAGCAGCATTTTGGATGCGGGCTTAAACTCTGTTCTTTAAATCTGTCACATTTCATGCTCTGTTGAACTGATATTCAAGTTCTGGGGGATTCTGTCAAGCCTGTTTTTGCGAAGCAAAATTGGGTGGTTTGTATCTCTTTGCTGCTCTGGGTGTGGTATGGACCAAAGTGTCCATTTTGAATCTTAAGATCCTGCTACTGTTCCCTTTATGTCTTAGATGCTTGGATGCTGGTCTCATCACTTCCTTTTCAGAATAATCTGATTTTTAATGGAATGAGAAGAGCAGATTTGTCATGATGACTCTGTTGGTCACACTGTATGTGGCACACAGAGGCTCTTGATTAACTATTAACCACTATTTGCTGTGGTTTGTGCTGCTGTCGTTGACCTTGAGCTTTATGACCTTGTTGAAGGTTAATGTTCATAAAGTTGGTTTCGAGTATTGATTTCTTTGGCTCTGCGCTCTCTGCTGGACAGAGGCCTTGTTTATCAGTCCAGTACCGCCATCCCAGAATCATCATTTTCAAAACCAGGTCATCGCTTCATTTCAGATCGTATATGTAGATGGCAACAGGTTTGTTTTTCATGTTTCTCATTTAAATTGTATCGTTTTATCCATTGTGTGTCTGCCATGACTTTTCCAAGGGCCTGTTTTGAGTTTTGGAGCAGCTGTGAGATGTTTTCAGGTGGTTCTCACCTCTCCATGGCTGGCCATAAACAAGCCTTACTGTTTCACATGTGATGCTCATTTGTGCATTATTCTACTGTAATTGGGGACGAGGCCCTTGTGGAGTTCTTTAACGATACGGCTTTGGAGCCCTGCGGTTGTCAAGTAAAGTTTTACTGGAAGTTGTGATTTGGTCCAGGATCTTTTCTATGAAATTCCTTTTAAATTACTTGCAACAAAAAAATGTGCTGGTTGATTTGGTTTCCCAGAGCTTTGGGGCAGAAAGCAAGAGAAGATTGAAAACAAACTGAATTTCATTCAAATAGTTCTTTATTCATTATGAAGGACTTTGAAAAATATTCTAAGGAGGAATTTGGGATTGTGCCTTCAGGGACCAAATTAAGATACTTCAAAACACCTGTAGTCATTTTTAAGATGTCAGAGCTAAATTCCTAAGAGCTGAAAGTGTTTGCGATGTGACTGTCTTATAAAGTTCAGAAAACCCTTCCAGAAAAAAAATCATAAAGATGCCATAAATGGTCTCCTCTTACCTACATTTACGAGTAGTGAATCGTCTCACCAGTGATGTACCTATCCTTGACCTGCCCCAATTCCAGTAGTTTAGTCTTGTGCCAGTACAGTTTTCCCAGAGCACTTTCCTCTGGTGTCTGTGGGAAGAGATTTCACAAGGACTATTAACGCCATCAAACCAGAGGCAGCGTTCCCGAAGCATCCGAGAACAGGTGTTGCCGCTAAAGTCAGCCATACTTACCAGCATACGGCAGCCTAATCGTCAGTCCAACAGGCGCTCGTCCGTCCCGGGTCCTGGGGGCACGCTGAGGGGTGCTCCGGGAACACCAGATTACGCACCGTTGAGTCACCAGAAGCGGCGCGATTCGGTTTGCCGTTAGCGCCCTGCGGGGGCTGAGGTCCCTGCTCAGAACGAGGCCACAGGAAGCTTCTAACGACAGCACCAGGCAGCCGCTTAGCGACCCTACACAGGAGGCAAGCCAGGGTGTGCTCAGGATCGGTTCTGGAGGCTGGACCGACGATTGGTTCTGAACCGTCTAGGCACCGCCTGCTGTTTTGGCACACGTAATGCGATCATTTAAGCTGGAGTGATCATCATGGTAGGAATGAGGACATGTGAATATGGGTCATTTCTTTGACCACTGTTGACTGAGCACATCCCACACGGCAGGGTTTTTAGATTTGTACTAAATCTCTAAGATTTAGTACAAGATTTAGACTCCTGGAAGGCCAGGCCAGGCCCTCCTAGAAAATAGGGCAACTTTTACGACGTTTAGTCATACGATGAATTTGCTGTATGACAGCAGCAGGTTCTGATTTGATTTGTGCTTCAGTTGCTCTTTGTGTGTGTGGTTCATGATCCAAACATCATGCTGTGACCTTAGTCTGTGTGTGTGTACGTGTGTGTACGTGTGTGTGTGTGTGTGTGTGAGACTTAGTCTGCCTGTTTTACAGTAAATGAAATAACTCTCTGAATCATAACTTTCTGAAACTGGCAAGAGAACGAACCCTGAAATAAGACCAATTGACATTCATAGCTGCTTTGCGAATCTCATTAAAAGTGAAATAATACATAATACATACTATATACATAATAATACTTAATGTATTATTATTAATAATAATAATAATAATAATAATAATAATAACAATAATAATACATACTTGAATACAAAACGTTGTTGCAATGATTCTTTTTTTTTATTTTGTGTTTTGGTGCACAAGAATGAAATCTTTGTTGAGATACAAATTTCAGCCTGGTGCTTTTTGTATAGGTGCATATGTGTTGCATCTTATAATTAATTAATGTAAATTTGTATTTATTTGAAATATCAGGTTTAGGTTCGTTTAATCAGATGTATTTTGGTCTCTGCTGTGATTACATATTCCTGCATTTTAATTGGCAAATGTCCTTTACAGTCAATGTTTTTCTTCCAAATGCTCTCTCAAATTGCTTTGAAACAACGATCTTTCCTCAGCAGTAATACGTTTAACTGGTCTCCCCAACATGTGTGGCTTTGTGACATTCCCAGCAGATGCTTTCTGCTCAAATGCTTCTGGATGGATCATAAAATGATCTACTTACCTTTGGCCTGTAACTCTGTCTAATCAAGTAATTTCCTTGATTTGACCTCAGAGAAGTCAACCCCATTATTTCCAAACCTGATGTCACTAATCATGCTCTCAGTAAAACTCATTTTAATGAGGCTGTGAGTAGTGACTGAGGTTAAGACAAGACTTCTATGAGATCTCCAGTAAATGAGTTCACCCCAAGCCCCTCCAAATGCTTCCTGATAGATGGTTTTTAGAAATGGGGCCTAACCGCCAAGGGGACGGGGCTGCACACATGCCAGTAAAAGGTCAAGCTAAGCCACACACTTCCTGCCACCGTGACCCCACACGGACCTCCCAGGATCCCAGAAGACCTCCACCAGCTGTACGGAGTCTCAGGCATGTGTACGGCACACGAAGAACTTGGACCATATTTCTGTTGTCCTTCTCCTGGAGGTCAGCAGCCTTGGCCACATTGTGCCTTTTTTCTTAATTGTGTTTGGGTATTTAGGATTTTATGGTTTGTGTTTCTTCCATGTAGTTTAGTTTTTTTAATACAGTGTTTAGTTAACTAATAGCCGTTATGTGCGCATGAATGAGGATCAAAGCAGCACATGGTTTCATTCGCTTGGCTGTTTTGCCCCTTTGATGCTGGATTTTCATGCCTCGTAGTGTAAACAGTTCTGGGGATGCAGTTGTGAGTTAAGCCTAACCTCAGGTCTTGGGAGTAGGGACTCGGTGGATTGGTCATTGGGTTAAATGTAGTGGGGGTGAGTCTTAAGGGTCAAGATTCCCACACCGTGAACAAAGGCCTGCTTCTGTTTCATCATGATGGAGCAGTTCATCTTCATAGTATCATATATGACAATACAGTTTTTTTAAAAATACAATTTAATTCATCATTTAGTGGCATATAGAACTGTACACATTTTACATTTACACAATTCAGTGTAATTTATCTGTGAATTTACCAAAAGTAAATTCATTCGCTAAATTTATCTAGCAAGTTTACTAGATATTTTGTAGAATTATACCCTTGCTTGCCTTCTTATTCGGTGGCACAAATAGTTCTAGAAAAGCGTAAAGAAAATAAAACATTTACGTTAAATATCAAAACTACAATTTACAATCATACATCACACATTCGGTCCAGAAATACTCTGTAGTACAAATGCATAGAAGTGTTTTCCCGGGTAAAGGTGCGTGTATTAGTGGGTGCTGCAAAGGCATTGTACATGGCTATGGTACATGGTAAGCAAGGTTTTTTGGTTTATTATTATTTGTTTGGTTGTAGGCGGAGTGCTTTAAGGGGCGAAGTTCTGGGGCCTGATTCTCATCTCCACCCGTTTGAGAGAATAGGTTGGTCCATGCCAGCCGTACCAGGTTATGCCGTCGGTGTTCTTGGTGTGGGCGCCATGGCGGTAGAACATGCCGTTCAGGTTGGAGTCAGTGCAGCAGTTGTACCAATACCCCCCTGTAGGAAAAAGTAACGATGTTAGGAACGAAATATGCTTCAGCGCCAAACTCTAGCAAAGCTACCAGGACCGTTCCTAGACAGACGCCAGCTTTCTCGGTGGCTTTCTTAGTGTCCCGGTTCCTTACCTTTGCGAAGCTGGGCACAGTCGTCCACACACTTGTCATTGTCCTTGTTCCTGGTGCTGAAGTTGGTGTTGTTGTGGTAGCGGAGCGAGTCCCCAGCGTTCCCACTGTAGTTCGCTATGAAGAGCTTGTAACTGTTCATCTCGTTGCTCAGTGTGAAGAAGCCGTACTCTGCATAGCGCACCTCGCCTTCCCAGTCCTGCAAAGGGCCGACAAACAGCAGCTCATGACGTGATGAAGGGCTGCGGGTAAGGTCCACCTGTTTACCAGGTGCGGCAGGTAAGGTCCACCTGTTCACCAGGTGCGGCTGCCGCCTTCTTTTACCTCCAGCTCTATCCTGAGCACCGTGGGCTGTCGGGTCAGACGGAAGATGTGCTCGTTGCCGAGCCAGAAGTCTCCGCGGATCGTGCCAAACCCGTTCTTATATTGCTTCCAGTCCCGATCGAAGCTGGTCAGGCCCACCTTCCGTCTCTGAATGACCGTCCAGCCTCCCCCGTTCTTCTCCATGTCACAGTAGACCTAAAACCAGTTGTACCAAGACGGGGAGAACTTAGATGTTTTTCAAGGCTCATTTCTGCCCTCCAAGACCCACTAATACCAGCCTGGGATTCTCACTTACGTCCAGTTCAGGTGTTCCTAGAAAGTCGTCTTTTGGTAATTTGTACTCCCCGGAAATTTTGTAGTTTCTGTTATACAGCGATGCACAGTCGTAGATTGCGTCTGTGGACCAGAGTGCATGTGAGGGTGAGATCTCAAAACCAAAATCTTTTGGTTATACAGTTTACATTGTGGTTTGCTCCTTCTCTGGATAGTTTTGAGAGGTATCGGGGTCCCACCTAAAAGCAGGAATGCCTGGGACAAATGTTTAAATGATCTGACTACACTGTGTCTCTCAGTTTTTGGAGAAGACCCTGCAGAGTTTGCATAGTCCAAAAGCTCTACTGTGTTCTCTGTACTGGGAAGAGAAAATAAACTGGCTGGATGGCTGAGCAAATGGATAATAATGGCTATTAAAATGCAGCACGTGTCGTTTAACGCCAGCTTCTTCTTCACAAGAAGAGCCCAGACGGCATGTGTGTGATGGCCTCTGGATGGGACCCTCTTATGGACATTGGCCTTTTATCACAATGTCATTTTTGTGACCCCGTGGCTAGAGGCACCAATTATGTACTGTGACTTGGGCACATTTTGCAGCCAGGCGTGCTTGTACGCTGTCATCAGTGTCTGTTGGTTGCAGCTGTAACAGTTGTGGACACGCCCAATTATTTTTTATGCTCTGCAGAGATATGTTAATAGTTTTTGTGAATTGAAGTAAGCGTGCGTGTGTAAATGTATTTCTAGATAAAAAACAATTCAGCGTAAAATGTTCAAACACATTTTCTTGGTTTTTGCCTGATCTCCTGCTCTCGTTTCACTTAAGAACATAAGATTAGATCTTTTTTTCCACTACGTCACTCAAAAACAACTACGCTATTTATCTACTAAATTACTGAAAACAAAACCGTAAAGAAATAAAAGATGAAAGAAAAGCTCCTGTTTCCCTGGGACTCTGAAGCTACAGAAGCCTGAAATGGTGGATTTTTCAACTGCATTGTAGACCTATAGCGAACATGCAGTATTAGGAAACAGGCCAGTCCTACCAGCTGGGACTAAAACATTGTAAAACAGTTGGACATCTTGGAGCCATAGTGTCATTTGGCCGACTTATAATACCCTTCAGTGTTAAACATCTAAGATGAAACAAAAAAGAAAGAAAAGCACACGTTCCTTTCAGCCTGCTGGCTGGACTGATCTAGTGAAACTGTCTTTGTCACCTTGAGCTCACAAATGGGTCAGATTGTATTTCCCCAAATGACTACAGAGGCCACATACTGACACATGTCCACAGCCTGCAAATGTGACCCATGACCCTGTAGGGTGGGGACAGCCAAAGGACACGGCCGTGTGGTAGAGGAGCACAGCGCCTTGCTCTAGTGTGGACGTGATTTCGTTAACCGTTCAAAAATGGAGCTCTTCTTAGGCAGTTTCTTACATGCGTGTAGCCCACTATGGACGCGCGCCCCCGGTGGGTTCTCCACCCTCTCCGCCCCCCTTACCTGAGGTGGTGTGCGGGGCCGCCTGCGCGGCCTGCAGCTGCATGATCTCCACGCGGTTGTGGATCTCCGAGTACTTGCTCTCCGCCTCCGTCACGCGCCCCTCCTGCTGCTGGTTCTGCTTCTCCAGCTCCTGCACCTGCCGCACCAGGGCCCGCACGTCCGCCTCCTGCTTCCTGCCCAGCTCCTCCAGCAGGCTGCTCAGGTTGGCCACCTGCACCTTCAGCGCACGCACGTCCTCGCAGCACTGAGCCTTGGACGGTTTCACCGGCGCCGCGCGCTTCTTGGACGGAACCTGGGCCCACGCGGGGCACAGCACCACCGCCAGCAGCAGGGCGGCCACCGCCGTCGCCGTCCTCCACGTCGCGTTCTTCATGGTCCCGGTCGGAGAAGCAGCCGTCGGAGGGGGGGTCTCTCGGGGGGGTGTAGGTCGACTGCCGGTGCTGGAGGTGCGTGTGTCGCGGAAGAACCGGCAGGCGGGCTGGTGTTGGTTGGAGTGCGGGAGGGTTGGGTCTCCGATCCCTGCTGGGGCCGTCTGGGCTGTTTCTTCTCGCGCTGTGTCTGCCGCAGCTGTTCTTGCAGGGCCTTTAGCTCTCCCGTCTCACTGAAGGGCCCCGTCTGTACGCATCTTAAATATCTTTACGTCTGAGCCCTCCCCCTTTTTGGTCGGGCTCAGACTGACACCCCCACTACCTTCACCACCCCCGGGGGCTTCAGCCCCCACTCTCTCTCTCTCTCTCTCTCTCTCTCTCTCTCTCTCTCACTCTCTCACTCACTCACACTCTCTCATTCACTCACATGCACCCACGCACACACAGAAACACACACACACAGATATTTCTCCACCCCTCCTGTCCTTGCCTGCTTCCACCCGCCAGCTCCGTTTTCATCAGGTGTCCCGTGAGCCGTGTGCCTCAACACACTCTGTTGTACTCTTTCTGCACCCACTAAACGTGGAAGAATGCACAATAAAAATGCCTCCTCACGTCCCCAGAGGTCACACTCTAGTGTTTGGTTTTTAAACACTTTAAAGGTTTAGGAGAAGTGTAATGCTTTTATGTAATCCTTGTGTTAGGGATGGGAGGTGCAGTTACCACATCTTCTGTAATTACTCCCAAACAGGGATTGCTGTAGTTACTGCATGCAGGTTGCATTTGTCTGGAAACTGGATTCATCATTTTACTTTAAATACCGTTAAAAAAGTGTTAAAATACTGACGTTGGTCAAATAAATTGGTTCCAGTAATCCTAATCTCAGTTTAGACTTCATTTCGCACCCCGCTGAGATACATATAGGAAACGGTTTTACGGCAGAGTTTAGTTGGTGCTAAATTATGTTAGCAGGAAACACACGTGTTCAGTTCATCATGTTCGGAGCGGCGCTGCTTGCTGGCAGTGTCTGGGTAACGTGAGTGCTGGGCACGCCGCTGACACAACCACGTTACGGACCTCCTGGGTCTCCTGCTCCACGCACGCTGTAGACAACAGAAGGAAACAGATGTGAACCTGTTCGACGGCCCCAGAAGACCGTGGACTGCTTAGGGCTGAAAGATGGTCTAATAACAGTGATGATAATCAGCTGGAGGAAAATCACAGTGTGGAGAGAGGGAGGCAGGAGCTGGGACGTGTGGGTGCGTGCGGGAAAATGACTGCCGGCGTGTGCGGGACAGGAAACACCCTCCCTGGATAACACAGGAGTGGTTTATTAGCAGCGTCTCGAACGGCAAACGGCGTCCTTCATCGTTTATCACAGTCCGGCTGTACTTGTGTTCTCGGGCTGACTCGCTTTGGGTTGTGGGCTAACATGTCGTTAAGATCTATTTACATTTATGAAGAATTATTTATTGAAATTGTTATTCTGTGTACCTGCCATTTCAACGAATCATGCTTTTTTTCATATGGAGATTTAGTTTTGATCATATTCCCTCACAGTATAGCAACTCTAAATTCCATCCTAATTCTCAAGGTAATGGTGGTTTTGCTTATGGCGATTACACTAATATCTGCCGATGATTTTGCAAGTGTTTGTGTATTACCAGGCTACAGTAAAGGCGTGCACTGGAGTATGTAACAGTAAAGCCCTGGCTGTTATATAAAAGTGAGAAAGTCAGATGTCTTCAACATGTAATTTGTTTTACTGGAACCACGTCGTTCGGAGGCACTCGTTCCTTCTCTTGCCATGTATGACTCCAGTTTGTGGCTTTTCAGGTAACAAATATTTTTGCGGTGTGCTCACGCTGCCCTGTGAGGTCCTCCCCACATCTGTTTTAGGTGTTACCAGGCACAATCCGTTTCTTCACACCAGTCGTTTTGTCATAATAAGTTTGTTTTGTCCCAAGTGCAGATGGTAAAATCAGTGATGCCCCAGACTGTCTAATTTAGTAAAAGTAAATAATGTATTAGACCGATTCAATGGTCAGATCATTTGCTCGGAACATCTATCGATAGTAACCTCCAGTCAAAAGTAAAAAGCATAAATTGATATAGTTTCCCATTTTCGTATCAGAGCTCTTCAAATTATGCTGCCTGTCATAGCGTGTTCGTTCCATGTGCCATTACTCTGCCATGTATTTAAATTCTGCCTAAATGAATGTACTTTGTTCAGAGGACACGGGGAAACTATATACCCTAGTAATTATGTTCTTTTTAAAATCAATTACATGTGGTCACAATGTCTGTGAAGTAATTTTGTGTTCATGATTTCTGAGCATCCTGAATGATTCATGCTGGCGTCTACTGTATGCTCTCACCCTGAACAACAGCCAACTTCCTGTTCCTTGTATTGATCGCCAGTCATAACATGACTCATTGTTTAAACAAATACTTAACAAATACTTGCTGGAGCCACTGTTAGCTGAAAACCACTTCGTCAATTTCCAAATGAGTGGAATTATTGATGTAGTTCCAGTCGGGAACCATTGACTTTTTTTGTTTGTTTGTTTTGATTTAATTAAAAAGTATAGAAATAAAAAAGCCTATTCCTACTTTCCAAAATCAAATTTTACCAAGTTTACTTAACAACGTAATTCGTATTTCACTTTTCTTTTGTTTGTTAGTCTTGCTGTTTTGTCAGTAGATTTACAGTCACCTTTAAGTGAGTTGCACACTGGTGGTGTCGGGCAGACCAAACACAACATCCAAACACTCGAGTGGAGGTGTGGACCGACGCCATATGTCATCGGAGCACAGACGGCCAGTTGGCAGCAGCTCTGACTTCCAGTGTGGCTTCAAATGATCCAGTGGCACTTCACATTATATGTTAAACTGTGTTAAACTGTGCATAACCAACAGTAGCAACAAAGCACATATCTTTTTTTTTTTTATACACTGTTTGATCTTAACTGGAAGAGATTGTGGTTCAGATGTAAAGAGTGTCACTGTCCTTCACAGAACATAATGGGTTTTACTGTACTGGGTTTTGTTCTTGTTCTTTACCTCTGATGGGGCATTTTAAGCGGTTCCTAAGGAGGCAAAAGTTGTTCTCAAATATTCAGATACCCTCATCAAGATTTAATTTCGGCAGGGACAGAGTTTGAATTCTATCGACGCTGAGTTTGTTATTGCGAAAACATGACCTTTTCCCAAACAGCGCACCAGAATACACCAACATAAAACACCGGTTATAGGTTCTCCGCTAGCACCAGAGCAGTGCGCCTAGTCGTGAAACGATCCGTTTACGTCTTTGTAAACCTGATTATATAATGGTATTTCTTCCAGTGGCATTTGTGCTCACGAGTGTTCCTAGTCAGAAGGAGCTCACGCCAGATGTCCTCAGTAAAAAAAGAGGCAATAAAGTGCAAAGGGTTGAAATGCCCAGTGAGGCCGGGCTGACACTCCCAGTTCTGCGCATGCATGGCTTTAATTGGAGGGAAAGAGGAACACACAGCCCTCAGTGCCAGAAATACGTAATTTTTATTAACCGTAGGTTTTATTTTTGTCTTTTTCGGTCTGTCTGAAGTTATCAGGGGAAAGGGTATTCTGTACCGGTTGCCATGACAGACCACAGTACGGATACTTTTGGTGCAACCGCAGAGGTTCTGTGTGTGGTCGTTCTGGCGTGTTCTGACCATACTTCATCATCTCCCTCAGAACCATGTGATGGAAACGCTTCACCTTGTTTTTTGAAAGTTAACAGGGAGCTTTCTGCAGCTGCCCTCGGTGAGCGAGAGCCTGACTAATCAAATGTTGCCGGTACCTACCTGCCAGTAGCCCAAAGTGTCGCTGGTTTGCTGTTGAAGACAACAGATTGTCGGGTCAGTTCTAATAGCCACGATGCCACAGCTAACTTTGCACCTGAGTGCAGGAGATTAGGGAGAGGCGTGCAGTTTAGCTGTGTGGTCTCCGTCTGGCTCGAGACGTGTTGGGTATTCTTTGGACCAGAGGGAGCATTAGTCACTCAGGACAAACCTAATGTTTTTCCTGTCAACAGGGGAGCCAGTGTTGTGACACCCTGAGCAGATCTGTGGGTGTTAGATGATTTCAGAGTAAAATAATGATGCTTTTTTTTTTGCTTTGTTCTTGGAAAAAAGAAAGAAAAAAAAAAACGATTTTCTACATAATGTTGCTAGATTTAAGTGGATGTTTATACCAATACAATTGATTGTGATTCTAAGCAGAAGACATTCAGGGACATACAAGTCGAGCACTCAAAGATATGGCATTTCGATGTGTGTGTTTACGTAATTGTTGTAGTTTGTAATAAGTTGGCCTCCGTGTTTTGGACGTGTTTGTGTCTTCATTTACGTCTCGAAGGGCAATGGGAACCCTGGCTGTGGTGCTGACCCTGTGTGATGGACACCAGCCACGTGCACCTCATCCGTCCTTCAGTGAACGTGTCCGGAACAATAGCCATGAAGAGGTGCAGGGAGAGTTCCTCAACCCCACCACTCTGTTTTTGATTTGCTTGGTCTTGACGGGTGGCTGTGCTTTTCTTCAGGACACCGTGTTCGACTGCAGCCTCAGGAATGGAAAGACCTGCATAGAAAATCCCAAAAGTTGAAGCCAACAGTTTCATGTCCGCTAATAAAGACATTGGTATTGGCCACGATAAGGTGCTAATTATCGTATCGGACCAAGAAACTTTTTCTTGGTATTTTTGCATCGCTAACTGTGTGTTTCATGCTGAACTGTAATGTGTGGAGGTGTGCTTTGATGAACCTGAGCAGAATAATATCTTGTGGTTATTAATTTAGTGGTCCATATTACTTTGTGAAAGGTTTTTACACAGGGTCAGAAGTGAATTGCTAGCTGACGGAAACGAGACCGAATGTGACCGTAATCTCCGATGAGAGCGCACGTCTGTTCCGTCTCCCAGGATAAATATTAGATCTTATCTGAGATCTGAAGTGTTGCACAGTGGAGCCCATGACGGGGACGGCCACAGACGGACATCTGCTCAGCAGTAAAACCCCAGAACCAGAGTTGACCTTTTGAGTGGGAGTCCTGCAAAACAAATGAACAGTGATGGCTCTTCAGGGCTGGACAAAGACCTTCTCTCTTCAGTTCTCCACATGCTTCCCAGCCAACTGAAAGTGACACCACAGAGATCTCCGTGTACCCACTGCTGAAAAAGTAGTTGGAGATGTTGCAAGCTTTTGTGTGTGCCTGTTCAGTAGATCATCTCTTCTTGCGTTAATATCTTTGATGTAGACCTTGCACATAATTGTTGTAGATCACGCTCGAGACAATTAACATTGGCAGTTCATTGCACGTCTTTGTCCTACTAATCAACCTTGATACGCTTTGAATGTTGCTTTGCACATGTCAATAGTGCTTGGATTTCTGGAGTGGGGGGCTAAAATGTGGTTTATTGCATTTGCATTTCACTTTAAAAGAGACCAAAATGATGAGACCATGTGATTTTAATCGAAATGATTTCATCGATGTGATTTCATTGTGACTGTATTGTTCCCTGGGCTAGTTGCCTAAGGCTCATATAGTGTCCAATTACAAAAGCATATAGTTACAAATAGATTCGATTCACTTCTTTCAGCCAGAAAGGGCACCAAAGAATTAATCAAAACTCGTTAGAACAAAAAAAGTCTAGTTTATGCAGCTGTGGCTCTTGGAATATGTTTTGATAAATAATTTGTTACTGGAATAAGTGTTCTGTTAAGAGGACTCTTCTGTATTCATACATTTTACAAGTGCCTTTTCAGGTCAGGGATCTGGGACTGTATTCTATTAGTAATCTCCCTCTCATTATCCTATAATTAGTGTTTCCAGTTTTCTTCTCCTCTGTTTTACATGACACGATTCTTTGACCAGTGCTGTTCATGTCTTTTCTGTCAGTACTAGAGGAGTGGAAATTTCTCCTGAGTGCACTAATTCAGACCAGCATACTTTATCAGATGTCCGCGAGCTAACCTTTCTTTCTGGACTTCTATTGATTGCAATCAGGCTGTGGTTCCAGTGCTTTTTTCTTCCGAGAGTGTGAACCTTGGCAGAAGGTAACGTCAGATGCATGGAGTCAACACACACCATACGGCTGAAGGCTTGACGGGGCTTATTCAAGATGTGTTCATCTGCATAATCAGAAATCAACCAAAAATCAGTGGGGAAAAATTGTAGGCAGTTTAGTGTTTGAAGTGCTGGGCTTAGATTGAACAGCCCAAAGGTGTTAACACAGTGAGCAGATATTCTCACTTAGCCCATTACCACTTTGATTTTGATCAAAACTATTTTTATTGCCTCACATTTACCAGCCAAACCATGACCAATAAATGTTCCAATTTTTATACTGTAGGTTGTTTCCCGAGTAGTCTCCTGGGTGTGAAGTGAATAGTCTTATTGTTTGAGAGGTTTGAGAGACACATGGACGTCCTCTGACCTCTGACCCCTGATCTGGGCCAGCACATTGTCACAGTGCCATCAGAGTCCACCACCTCTCCACCTTAACCTACTTTATTTCTGCAGTACCGTCACACAGGGATGTAGTGTGATATCCCATTAGCATTGGTGAAGTGCACCTATTAAAATATGTTTTGAGGTTCTGGGCTCCTGCTGGCTGAGCTGTCAGGTTAGTTTTCAGTTTGCTTGGACCAAACAAGCTGTTACAGTGTTGGGCGCTACTGTTTTATTAAACCCACCATTTCGTTACACAACACTTTGATGATAAATGGCATGATATTAGCTCAGAAGTTGCACGCAAAAAATAAGGACAAAATGCATTGGCTCATACTTTGTTGAAAACAGCGACTTCATAAAATCATCAACTGGCAGCCTCACTAGCATAAAAGTCAACAAAGAACAGATGAGGATTAACTTTTCAGTCAGTTCAGATTTCTTTAAATTGTTTTTTTTACAGACTTATTTACAGAAGTTTTTATATAATATTTTTCACATTCATTTTTTCGTTAGAAAAGCTTACAAAACATTATAAAATATGTTAACACCAGATGTTTGACAATATAAAACAACCCTACTCACCATATTGGATTGAGGCAAGAACTGTTCAGAAAACAAACAAAACATTATTGTCCTGTATCCAAAGGGTTATGGACATGTCTTGGAAAAAATGTTTATTATAATTTGTTTTAAAGCATGCAGTATTGCTTCCCTGTCGTATCCAAGTTCTCTCCCTTTTCCTAGAAATTGTGCCATTTTTTTCCATTGATGATCCCTTTTTATGAAACAGACCGATCATGTAAAACGAACTGAGTCATGCTTTTACGATTTTCTTTAAACCTAAATTGAAAAACTTGGTTATGAAATTTACAACGCTGCATCATTCTTAAAATTGCACATTGAAAAGCACTTCGGGACTTGGGGGGATAACCACTAAACCCATGGATTTTCTACTGAATTCCCTTCAGTCCTGTATTTTTAAACACCACTTATATGAGTTCAAATAATGCTTATTTCCCAGCAGATGACATTCAGACAGTTGCCCGGAAGGTCATTCCAGTCTGGGCGAGGGCTGTGTTGGATGTCGTCTGACTGTCAGCGAGGGACAGGTCGTGTGAGCTCAGAGCTGTGTCCCGGACTGTGAGCCATATGGCAAGAGGTTGGGAGCTGGGGGTGTCCCCTGGGTCCCCCACAGCCGTCGTTTACGGCCCGCGTCTGTCTCCTGATTGGCTGGAGGCCTTTGGATCGGTGCGTTCCAAAGCGCGTGTTCTGTTCGCTTTGCTCCCTTCACCTGGTTTGTTTGAGACGTCTCCGAGCGTAGTCGTAAAAGCTTGCCAGGGCATTTGTGGCGCGCAGATATTTTGGTACAGACAAATGTGAAGACTTGCAATTGATTCATCTTGAACATAAACCATAAGAAAACCAAATGTTGGAACCATGTCATCTACTTCATAACCCCTAACATACAATGTTTTGTAGCACAACTCCAGACCAGCTGTTAATCTCTTGTATTATCTTCATGTAATAGTAAAAATAAGGCTCTCCATCACGCTGGATACCTGAAAGACTGGTTGCAATTGTAAGAGCAAAAAATGAATAGATGATTAGTTTGTGAACAGGCTGGTAGTTTTCTCATAACGTAAACTTCTGATACTGTTCCCTGTGGGAACTTTGAGGCTGAGTGAATTGGCAGAAAAGTATTATGATGGGAGCTGTGGAAAAAGCTCGTCCCCTGCCTATCAGTCTTTTAAATAGAATTTCCTGCTTAGGCCAAGCGATTAGCCCCTGTTATCATGTAAGCTATAAATGTCATCTACACTTGAGTCTTTATTCTCACCCTCCCTCTCTCCATCTCACCCTCCCTCTCTCCATCTCACCCTCCCTCTCTCCATCTCACCCTCCCTCTCTCCATCTCACCCTCCCTCTCTCCATCTCACTCTCCCTCTCTCCATCTCACTCTCCCTCTCTCCATCTCACCCTCCCTCTCTCCATCTCACCCTCCCTCTCTCCATCTCACCCTCCCTCTCTCCATCTCACCCTCCCTCTCTCCATCTCACTCTCCCTCTATCCATCTCACCCTCCCTCTCTCCATCTCACCCTCCCTCTCTCCATCTCACCCTCCCTCTCTCCATCTCACTCTCCCTCTCTCCATCTCACCCTCCCTCTCTCCATCTCACTCTCCCTCTCTCCATCTCACCCTCCCTCTCTCCATCTCACTCTCCCTCTCTCCATCTCACCCTCCCTCTCTCCATCTCACCCTCCCTCTCTCCATCTCACCCTCCCTTTCTCCATCTCACCCTCCCTCTCTCCATCTCACTCTCCCTCTCTCCATCTCACCCTCCCTCTCTCCATCTCACTCTCCCTCTCTCCATCTCACTCTCCCTCTCTCCATCTCACTCTCCCTCTCTCCATCTCACCCTCCCTCTCTCCATCTCACTCTCCCTCTCTCCATCTCACCCTCCCTCTCTCCATCTCACCCTCCCTCTCTCCATCTCACCCTCCCTTTCTCCATCTCACCCTCCCTCTCTCCATCTCACTCTCCCTCTCTCCATCTCACCCTCCCTCTCTCCATCTCACTCTCCCTCTCTCCATCTCACTCTCCCTCTCTCTATCTCACTCTCCCTTTCTCCATCTCACCCTCCCTCTCTCCATCTCACTCTCCCTCTCTCCATCTCACTCTCCCTCTCTCATCTCACTCTCCCTCTCTCCATCTCACTCTCCCTCTCTCCATCTCACCCTCCCTCTCTCCATCTCACCCTCCCTCTCTCCATCTCACCCTCCCTCTCTCCATCTCACCCTCCCTCTCTCCATCTCACTCTCCCTCTCTCCATCTCACCCTCCCTCTCTCCATCTCACCCTCCCTCTCTCCATCTCACTCTCCCTCTCTCCATCTCACTCTCCCTCTCTCCATCTCACCCTCCCTCTCTCCATCTCACTCTCCCTCTCTCCATCTCACCCTCCCTCTCTCCATCTCACTCTCCCTCTCTCCATCTCATCTAGTTTCCTTCCATGATTTCTATTTGTTTTTAATCACACAACCAGCTCACAGGTTTTTACTCATCTTGAGATACGAACTAGTTTAATATCCAAATGTGGTGGACCACATGTGAGGGCCCAAACACAATACCTCTGAGTTCTATTGGATGTGTGGCAGTGATACAGTCATTTGAAACAACAGTACGGATGTTACTCCAGACACAGTACCAACTGGACTTCTCACTACACTTTATTTCTAGATTACCTCGAATGTTGCGTTTAGGACTCTGACTTGAGATCCGTGCTATCTTGACCCAGGCCTTTAAGGCTTCTGCTTTTCCATTCACCAAGAAGGGTATCTGATTTTTGTTATGTCCCTTCTTATTCCCTCTGAAATATTTATTGAAGAGTGTGGCGAAGATGACTTACTACCTGTCTTCTGCGTTTTCTCTCGCAGCTTACGGAGCACATCCCTTCTGATGACTGGTCGTACTTTGATGCAAGTTCCATATGATGCCTGTCTCGTGTGTGCTGTGTTGTAGATAATATATACGGTTTTAAGAGCTTGGCTAGACAGGCTGTCCTTGTGGAGACACTGAGGAGAGTTCCTGACTGACAAATGATCAGGTCGTGATGACGGGGTTCACCTGCAGCCCTGCTGATTCTCTAGCACTATTTGCAAGGTGAGACGTGTTATTTTCCATGGAGCTTTCTGCACAGGTCGTTGCACAAGCCTTATTGGCACATCATAGTTGGGTTTTATTGTGGTAGTGTGTGAGAATATAAAAAAAAACAGGATCCTTTCCAAAAGCACGACGCCATGTTACTGGGAATATTCATTGAGGCACAGAACTGGCTCCTTGTTCAAGACTGCTAGACCCACAATGTGTGGCTTATAAAACCAGCAAACTCTCTGAACCTATTCTTTCAATTCCAAGACATATGTTTATCTAATCTTCTCAGACTGTATATCATTTTGTTAGATTATTAAGTTGTAGTCAAAAGGTTTGTCTTCCCAAAGTAAATTGACAAAGCACAAAAAGGCCTTTGTAAACCTGTTTTAACTTAAGAAAAATGCTAATATAAACTCTAAAATTACACATGAATAGAACATTGTTTGAATGTCACATGGTCTTCATATATGATTTGGTTATGCTTATATATATATATATATATGGTTACGGTTATATATATATGGTTACGCTTATTTATAGGGTTTGGTTACGCTTGACAATATATCAGAATATTTGCACTGCCAAGAGCAATGGTGATCAAGAACTAATTTATTTAATGTTTTAGATTTTTTAACCATTTGTTTCTCAGAATGATATTAAACATATAGAAATATCATCACTGTGAATACATCTGTTCGTACAAATCCAGATAACTTCAGACAGTAAAAAACATTTTTCTCACAACTCCGTTTGTTCAATATAGAGTGATTGATTCCCTATCAATCCCCAAGTGTATAGACCCCTATCATAAATACAGACTCCTCTCTGATTAGATGTATAGACCCCTATCTTAAATACAGACTCCTCTCTGATTAGATGTATAGACCCCTATCATAAATACAGACTCCTCTCTGATTAGATGTATAGACCCCATCTTAAATACAGACTCCTCTCTGATTAGATGTATAGACCCCTATCATAAATACAGACTCCTCTCTGATTAGATGTATAGACCCCATCTTAAATACAGACTCCTCTCTGATTAGATGTATAGACCCCATCTTAAATACAGACTCCTCTCTGATTAGATGTATAGACCCCTATCATAAATACAGACTCCTCTCTGATTAGATGTATAGACCCCATCTTAAATACAGACTCCTCTCTGATTAGATGTATAGACCCTTATCTTAAATACAGACTCCACTCTGATTAGATGTATAGACCCCTATTTTAAATACAGACTCCTCTCTGATTAGATGTATAGACCCTTATCTTAAATACAGACTCCACTCTGATTAGATGTATAGACCCCTATTTTAAATACAGACTCCTCTCTGATTAGATGTATAGACCCCTATTTTAAATACAGACTCCTCTCTGATTAGATGTATAGACCCCTATCATAAATACAGACTCCTCTCTCATTAGATGTATAGACCCTTATTTTAAATACAGACTCCTCTCTGATTAGATGTATAGACCCCTATTTTAAATACAGACTCCTCTCTGATTAGATGTATAGACCCCTATCTTAAATACAGACTCCTCTCTGATTAGATGTATAGACCCCTATTTTAAATACAGACTCCTCTCTGATTAGATGTATAGACCCTTATCTTAAATACAGACTCCTCTCTGATTAGATGTATATACCCCTATTTTAAATACAGACTCCTCTCTGATTAGATGTATAGACCCCTATCTTAAATACAGACTCCTCTCTGATTAGATGTATAGACCCCTATCATAAATACAGACTCCTCTCTGATTAGATGTATAGACCCCTATTTTAAATACAGACTCCTCTCTGATTAGATGTATAGACCCTTATCTTAAATACAGACTCCTCTCTGATTAGATGTATAGACCCCTATCTTAAATACAGACTCCTCTCTGATTAGATGTATAGACCCCTATCATAAATACAGACTCCTCTCTGATTAGATGTATAGACCCCTATTTTAAATACAGACTCCTCTCTGATTAGATGTATAGACCCTTATCTTAAATACAGACTCCTCTCTGATTAGATGTATAGACCCCTATTTTAAATACAGACTCCTCTCTGATTAGATGTATAGACCCCTATCATAAATACAGACTCCTCTCTGATTAGATGTATAGACCCTTATCTTAAATACAGACTCCTCTCTGATTAGATGTATAGACCCCTATTTTAAATACAGACTCCTCTCTGATTAGATGTATAGACCCCTATCTTAAATACAGACTCCTCTCTGATTAGATGTATAGACCCCTATTTTAAATACAGACTCCTCTCTGATTAGATGTATAGACCCTTATCTTAAATACAGACTCCTCTCTGATTAGATGTATAGACCCCTATTTTAAATACAGACTCCTCTCTGATTAGATGTATAGACCCCTATCTTAAATACAGACTCCTCTCTGATTAGATGTATAGACCCCTATTTTAAATACAGACTCCTCTCTGATTAGATGTATAGACCCTTATCTTAAATACAGACTCCTCTCTGATTAGATGTATAGACCCCTATTTTAAATACAGACTCCTCTCTGATTAGATGTATAGACCCCTATTTTAAATACAGACTCCTCTCTGATTAGATGTATAGACCCCTATCATAAATACAGACTCCTCTCTGATTAGATGTATAGACCCTTATCTTAAATACAGACTCCTCTCTGATTAGATGTATAGACCCCTATTTTAAATACAGACTCCTCTCTGATTAGATGTATAGACCCCTATCTTAAATACAGACTCCTCTCTGATTAGATGTATAGACCCCTATTTTAAATACAGACTCCTCTCTGATTAGATGTATAGACCCCTATCTTAAATACAGACTCCTCTCTGATTAGATGTATAGACCCCTATCATAAATACAGACTCCTCTCTGATTAGATGTATAGACCCCTATTTTAAATACAGACTCCTCTCTGATTAGATGTATAGACCCTTATCTTAAATACAGACTCCTCTCTGATTAGATGTATAGACCCCTATCTTAAATACAGACTCCTCTCTGATTAGATGTATAGACCCCATCTTAAATACAGACTCCTCTCTGATTAGATGTATAGACCCCTATTTTAAATACAGACTCCTCTCTGATTAGATGTATAGACCCCTATTTTAAATACAGACTCCTCTCTGATTAGATGTATAGACCCCTATTTTAAATACAGACTCCTCTCTGATTAGATGTATAGACCCCTATCATAAATACAGACTCCTCTCTGATTAGTTGTATAGACCACTATCTTAAATACAGACTCCTCTCTGATTAGATGTATAGACCCCTATCTTAAATACAGACTCCTCTCTGATTAGATGTATAGACCCCTATCTTAAATACAGACTCCTCTCTGATTAGATGTATAGACCCCTATTTTAAATACAGACTCCTCTCTGATTAGATGTATAGACCCTTATCTTAAATACAGACTCCTCTCTGATTAGATGTATAGACCCCTATTTTAAATACAGACTCCTCTCTGATTAGATGTATAGACCCCTATCTTAAATACAGACTCCTCTCTGATTAGATGTATAGACCCCTATCATAAATACAGACTCCTCTCTGATTAGATGTATAGACCCCTATTTTAAATACAGACTCCTCTCTGATTAGATGTATAGACCCTTATCTTAAATACAGACTCCTCTCTGATTAGATGTATAGACCCCTATCTTAAATACAGACTCCTCTCTGATTAGATGTATAGACCCTTATCTTAAATACAGACTCCTCTCTGATTAGATGTATAGACCCCTATCTTAAATACAGACTCCTCTCTGATTAGATGTATAGACCCCTATCATAAATACAGACTCCTCTCTGATTAGATGTATAGACCCCTATTTTAAATACAGACTCCTCTCCGATTAGATGTATAGACCCTTATCTTAAATACAGACTCCTCTCTGATTAGATGTATAGACCCCTATCTTAAATACAGACTCCTCTCTGATTAGATGTATAGACCCCTATCTTAAATACAGACTCCTCTCTGATTAGATGTATAGACCCCTATCTTACGGGCAGTCATGGCCTGGTGGTTAGGGAACTGGTCTTGTAACCGGAGGGTCGTGGGTTCGATTCCCAGACCTGAGGCCATGACTGAGGTGCCCCTGAGCAAGGCACCTTAACCCTCAATTGCTCACTTGTATAAAAATGAGATTAAGAATGTAAGTCGCTCTGGATAAGGGCGTCTGCCAAATGCTGTAAATGTAAATGTTAAATACAGACTCCTCTCTGATTAGATGTATAGACCCCTATCTTAAATACAGACTCCTCTCTGATTAGATGTATAGACCCCTATCATAAATACAGACTCCTCTCTGATTAGATGTATAGACCCCTATCTTAAATACAGACTCCTCTCTGTAACTGCTTTCAAGTTTCTCACCTCCTGTACTGATACCCCCACAAATCCATTAAAACTTCTAGAGTTTTGCAGATGTACAGACAGACATCGGGTTTGTACTTGAAAAAAAATACATCCATGCATTGCATATGAGTAGTTCCAGATGGGGAGGTTTCAAGTAAGTATTAAAGGAATCAAGTGCCTGACAGAGAAACAGATGATGGTTAATCAGTCTCGTTAAGCAGACAGCCTCTAGTTCATCGTTCTCAGGCATCACCAGCCCACGACTGTCTAATATTTTCAAAGCGTCAGATATTTTGCAGGAGAATTGAAGACAAAATTGCTCATTTAAGCAATGAGGAGGCACTAGGACTGCAGCCATTTTGTGGTCCAGTTTGACTTTGTGACTATGGAAATGTCGCTTGGCAACATGTCTGATAAACGTCACTCAAGGATGGATGGCCAGACAGTTAATCCAACCAAGCTCTGTGTGTTTTACCTAAAGAAATTTACAATACAAATTCCCCTCAGGATTGTTTACATGTCTGATTAACTCCAATCAACATCTATATAATTAACCCTAATCAAGACCATTCTCTGTAATAGTGTAATTGGACGGTCACTTGCACTTTATGCTACTGTACATGTATAAGTCACTGCAGACGTTTCAGTCTCTATTGAGGTCTGAAGCCCTCTGAACGGCCTCTTCACAGTACCGACCCTGCTCTCCACATGAGTCCTGCCTCATCAACCATGAGGTGGAGGTGGCGTCTGGGAATCCTTCCCCCCTTCTCTACGGTTCTGGTTGTTGTGTGTAGCTGACCCCCAGGCTGCGTCGACAGGCTCGGGTTCTGCCCCGCTCTGGTTCTGCCCGGGTTCTGCCCCGCTCTGGTTCTGCCCGGGTTCTGCCCCGCTCTGGTTCTGCCCGGGTTCTGCCCCGCTCTGGTTCTGCCCGGGTTCTGCTCTTCTCAAGATCTTCGCTCTGTCTCTCTTTCACAGCATCAACAACAAGCTGCAGCAGCCGGAGGCGGCGTCTGGGGTTCTGGAGTACGCCATGAAGCACTTTGGAGAGCTGGTGAGAGCCCTTCACCCTTCACCCTTCACCCTTCACCCTTCTGTCCATGTGTCTCCTCACCCATCAGCTGGATAAACTATTGGTAGCCCCTTGTTCTAAATCTCCTGAGTCTCTGTCTCCTTGTTCTAAATGTCCTGAGTCTCTGTTTCCTTGTTCTAAATCTCCTGAGTCTCTGTCCCCTTGTTCTAAATCTCCTGAGTCTCTGTCTCCTTGTTCTAAATCTCCTGAGTCTCTGTCTCCTTGTTCTAAATGCCCTGAGTCTCTGTCTCCTTGTTCTAAATGTCCTGAGTCTCTGTCCCCTTGTTCTAAATCTCCTGAGTCTCTGTCTCCTTGTTCTAAATCTCCTGAGTCTCTGTCTCCTTGTTCTAAATGCCCTGAGTCTCTGTCTCCTTGTTCTAAATGTCCTAAGTCTCTGTCTCCTTGTTCTAAATCTCCTGAGTCTCTGTCTCCTTGATCTAAATGCCCTGAGTCTCTGTCCCAGACCGCCTTAAAGTGCTTCAACGATCAACCTGTTCTCACGAAAAACTTACACAGTATTTTATAACTACTGCAACATTCTTTTATGTCCAAAATCCTGGTGAACGCTGCTTCTGTCTAACTTCTTTAGAGAAGCATGACCCAGAGACAGCTCTGTTAAGAACTGAGTGCTGACTGTAAGTATGTCTCAGTATTGGTGCTATTGGATCATAGTGCAACTTTGAACTACACACAGTACTGTGTAATTACTGTGTAATTGGATCAGAGAAAGACGAGACATCCACCATGCAGGATATTACTAGAGATATCCCCATTATTGACCATATTTTATTACCTTCATATGTGCTATATGAGGAGTTGATTCATTGTTTTAATATTACTTTCCATTTTTATGCAGAAGGCATAGTTATATTGATTTATGTAATGCAGTGACTTCTGAATTATACATTATGCAGTGTCTTCTGCATTATACAGAATTATACAATCTATTGGACTACATTGCAGCTTGGAAGGACTGGTTTTCTGGTAACTTTTAAAGACACAGTTCTTTAAAATTAATGGCCATGATGATCTTTTGAAAGATATGTAGTCAGCTCTTTGGGGCACTCATAGCAAGAGTTAATCCTTCTCCAAAAACACTTGAGTATTATTTTTGACTCTGTTACGTTTCTCATTGCATATAAAGAAACATTTTCAGTCATGCTTTTAAAACGTTTTTTTTTTCTTTTCTTCAAAGTCAGACATATGCTGTCAGTGCAGGACACGGGACGAGTGGTTCACGTGTTTGTGTAATCTCGTTTGGATTATTGCAATGTCTCTTTTTGCTTGCCTTAGTCAAGGGGCATTGAATAAGCTCCGGCTGATGGAAAACTTATCCACTCGTCTTTTTCCTGGGACGAGGCATGCCGAGCACATTAGTCCAGCGCTGGCTTCACTTCACTAGCTATCAGTGAGGTATAAGATCGATTTTACATGGCTGGTTCTCACTTATCAGTCACTGCCGGGTTATATTCATGACCCACCAATGCCTTATGTTGGTGGGAGGCTGCAGAGGGCCTCAAAAAAGAGCATAAGATAAATCTAACACAAGTGTGTGGAGGAATTTGGTCACTGGGGCCCTGTGTTCTCAGTGGGATCTTTAAACCTTGAGGAGTTTGAGTTATGCTCGGTGAGAGAAAGTAACAATATGGCATAGCTCTGGACAACAGGCAGACATTTGCCTGAGATCCATTTATTTGCAGGAAGCTTCTAGTTTGATGATGAAGGTGTTCCTCTTAGACCACCTCCGGGTGTCCACAGTGATGCAGTCCAGGTATGAAATGGCACCAATAAACAATGTTGCGCCTTGAAGATTGCAACTAGTTTCCACATCTGCTGTATAATCCAGCAGACAGGATCTCTGTCTTGAGACCCGATTGCTTCTCTGTGCTGCCTAATTGTTTCAAGACCTAATTGTACGAAGCCTCTGATTTCCCTCCAAAATGTGTATTCATGTGTGTCAGTTACAGGGAGAACTGGCTTAAGCTCCCGATAGCAGGACACACACCTGCTCTCCAAGAATCAAAAACTTTGAGTCGACTCCAGTGGGCATATGGAAGCACGTTTAACACTAAGCAAGATGCATTTACAGCCACTTGTTTTCATAGCTTTAGAATCAACTTTAATGTACTGACTAGATTGAGCTCCAGACGGCTGATTGTGAAACCATTGTCAGTGTTCCAACCACAATGTCCACCTCTTCAGTGTTCACCTCTTCAATGTTCACCTCTTCAATGTCCACCTCTTCAGTGTTCACCTCTTCAGTGTTCACCTCTTCAATGTCCACCTCTTCAGTGTTCACCTCTTCAATGTTCACCTCTTCAATGTTCACCTCTTCAATGTTCACCTCTTCAATGTTCACCTCTTCAATGTTCACCTCTTCAGTGTTCACCTCTTCAATGTTCACCTCTTCAATGTTCACCTCTTCAGTGTTCACCTCTTCAATGTTCACCTCTTCAATCTGCCATCATAGAATCCACTTTCCTTGGTCCTGCTTTTTCATAATATATGTAATGACATGCAAAAAAATTACAGGTGATGGAGAACACATTTGGGTTCAGCATGAACACATTTGGGTTCAGCATGAACACATTTGGATTCAACATGTATTTTATCACAGGAAGAATAATTTTTGTTGCTCAGTGTTATCCAGTATTTATCTGGACAGTTCTGTCAATGTTTTGTTATTTTCCAACATCCAGTACACCAGTTTTAGTGGTAAATTGCACCTGTAAGTCAAGTGAATGGTGAACAGTTGGTGAAGCTTCAGCATTGAGCTGAGGACCCCATTGAGCTGAAGACCCCATTGAGCTGAAGACCCCATTGAGCAGAAGACGCCATTGAGCTGAAGACCCCATTGAGCTGAAGACCCCATTGAGCTGAACCTTTTCTTTCCCTCTGGGAGTTTTTCTTAACTTGTCAGTAGATAGACTGCAAAAGGTCATGTCAAAATTCTGCTGCAGGACAGTTTCCAGAAAAACAGCCAGAATGAAAATGTCACATTGTGGATCCGAGTCATAAAGTCTTAGAATATGCAGCATAGTTTGTTTTCTTTTCTAAGGGAGTCTTTGAGGTTGAGTACGCTCGACAAGCAATATTAAATTAAATAGGAATGACAGAGGGAGATGTAATATGGAGTAATATCACGCTAATAGTTCATCCTGTTCCACACTCATAACAGAAAAGCCTGCTTGTCTAGTTTCATATTTCATATTGAATATGTGCAATGTGAGTTTTGTGAAAGTGTCACCAAAATACAGCATGTCCCACCAGTAAGGAAACTGCATGCAAAATAGAAACTCATTCTCATTCAAGTGTTAACATGTGTTTGTTTATCTGGAATTACACTGTCGACACCATGTAAAACCAGTGTATTCAGACTTTAGACCTCCCAGTGAGAGTCCTTCTGATTTATTTTACTTTTGCTTAAAGAAAATAACAAGAGATCATCAGACTTCGGGCTGATTTGTGGACTGAGGCGTGTTGAGCTGTGGGGGGTTTGTGCTGAAACAGGAGCTCTGTGCAGTCTTTCTGGACACTGCTCCCAGCCTTCTATAAACAAACCAGTATTTAAATTGCCATAGGAAGCTACCACACCCGCTGGCTTCAAGATTACACCTACTTCTTCCTGGTTTGGGGCTTCCAAGTAGTTATACTTTTGATTTATAACTGAGTCTGCTGTGATTTAACTGGAACCACATAAATTCACTGAATGTTGTTTTTCCACTTTCGTTTATATAAATTTAGTGGAATCAGTCCCTAAATTATATTTTTCCACTTTCATTTAATATTAATTTAGTGGAAGCAATCACTGAATCTGCTATGTGGAAAATGTCATAAAATGTCATTAAAAAGTAAAGTTTACATTCCAGTCCTATAGAGAAATGGTGACGTGCTTCTAAATCCATTTGACCACACTGCCTCTTCGGCCCCTTTAGGAGATCCAGGCCACGTGGTATGAGAAGCTACACGAGTGGGAGGATGCGCTAGTGGCCTACGATAAGAAGATTGACATGAACAAGGAGGACCCCGAGCTCATCCTGGGACGCATGCGGTGTTTGGAGGCTTTGGGCGAATGGTGGGTGAATCACATCACAGATATGGGTGCACAGTAGTTCACATCCCAACATGAAGGACCTTTCTGCTGTCCTCTCTGTGATTGTATATACAGAGAAATTGTTTTGACAGTTTTTTTTTTTTTCATTATTGATTGAGTATTTGAGTTTGGATGATGTGAAGTAGCATATTGGGACATTGCCTACTTAGATCAACAGTGTCAAAATCTAGATCTTTAATTAAGAAATACAAACTAAAATGGAGTTTATCATAGCACTCGAAAAAAACAACGTAATGTTTACACCTCACCCCCTTATTGTGTTCAGACCTTGTTTAGCATCTGATTGCCATGATTAATAGGATTGTTTGAGTAGAAATATGAATCAACAGCCAGGAAATGGAGCTGTGGACACTTTGTCCTTGAACACTTCGTTCCTATAGCAGCAGAGCTCGACTGAGTAGGACAGAGTGACTGGGCATAAAGAACGGAGCAAAATACCAACCACTTCCTGTATCGCGAGCGGCACTCGGATGCACTCTGAGCTGTGACTCAGTCCGCGGGCCACCTCAGAACTTTTCCAGGAAGGTGTCTAGGGGTCGTCTGATTCTGATGGGGGAACTGTGGGGGCATTAAAGGTCTCGGTGGTGTTTTTTTGGACAGTGAAGAACACCTTACAGCAGTGTTGAATCCAAAGTATAGAAGCTTAATACCATATGATTAAAAGTTGGAGAAGGTAATAAGTTACCCTTGTGGAAAATAAGAATTCTTATTCTTTTTATTTGAAAAAGCGCTAAATATTTTACTTACAGCCAACCATTAAAATATCCTTACCCTCGGTTTAGCATAACTGTAAAAGATTCTTTTTTTAAAACGTTATAATGTATTATATTAATATGACACGGGAGTTTGTTTGAATTTAGAAGAATGATTGCCCTGAAAGCCATGAAGGAATCTTGGCAGGGATGTCTCCTGGCCTGCAGTGCCACACGTATGGACAGTGTCTTTCCTCTGTTGCTGAACCCCATTACCAGCAGAAATGTGCTCGAAAGGTTTCGTTTTTTCTGCTTATTTGTATGATCAGTAGCAGAAAGAGTTCTGCTGGTCTTAAGCTTGGTTTTTGTGTATGCGATTTTGATATTTGTGTGCTTAGGTTGGTGGGAAGCGTATCTGCTTTTAAAAGTTTTACGTTAAATTTATAGCTCACATTTTATGATGTGCTATATTCTAAAGCCTCATTATTCAAAACTGACTAAAATGCACAACAAAGCTCCCATAAATTTAAACTCCTTTTCATAAGCATATGTTGCTAATAGAACCTATACGTGTCCATAGACTAATATTTTTAAAAATTGGCCTCAGAGACTCCTGGATAAATCATATGATTCTACAGATTTTATGCCCATGACTGTGTTTCACTCTGTGATTAGTCTCCCTATGTGTTTGTGTGTATGTGCATCTGTGTGTGTGCGCACGCACGTGCGCGTGTGTATCGGGGTGTGTGTGCACCAGTGTGTGTGTGTGTGAGTGTGTGTGGGTGTGCGTCTGCATGCACGTTTTGCTCATGCACATAGAATGAGCTCTGTTTTTTCAAGCCCATATAACATGTCCTCCAGACAGCTGTGAAAGCGTTTCCTTTGCCCTCTCCCCCTAAACTGAGGGCCATTTCACACTGCTAAACGGCCCTGGGGCCTCGATCTCCCATCCCAGAGACCTACATGGTCTGCTCAAGGGCCCCAGCCCTCACTTCCATACCCATATGGGGCTTGTGCAGAGGGGCCGCTCATTTTTACGGGCTATGAGACTGTGCTATGAGGTCGTGTCGCTTTGCAGTTTATCAGAGCCAAGGTCACACTGGCCAGTGACGTCATGGTAAGATCTCTCCCAAACACGCTCACAGTGGTGAGGAGGGGCTGTGGCCCTCTGCTCTCTGCGTCTCTGGTGTGTTTCATGAACTGCAGGTGTGGGCTTTCAGTCGGCCACTTCAACTAACCCTCAAACTAGGTGTTGGGCGTTGACTAAGAAGGAAATGGCGATTGCAAACAAGCCAAGGAACCGACGGCTGTGTGTGTGCTGTGATCTTCCAGGGGTCAGCTGCACCAGCAGTGCTGCGAGGAGTGGACCCTGGTCAGCGAGGAGACGCAGGCCAAGATGGCACGCATGGCGGCAGCGGCGGCCTGGGGTCTGGGTAAGACACGCTCCAGCCTCCCTCCGACCAACACCGCGTCTTCAATATGGCTATGCCACTTACGTCTTCACGAAAACTCCCATTCAACATGCAATACGTTTACACGAAGGCCAAATGCTCCACTTGTGAACTTATGCTTGAGTGAGACGCCGTTTAGTTAAAGAAGGGAAAATAAATAGCCTGATAATGCGTAAACTTTATGGGCAAAATGGGCTCTGACAGCAGAAACCCCACTTCTCCTTCAATCATCTCCAAGATGACATTTGTGGTCGGCCCGATCGTGTCTCCGGCGGGCTTCTCCTACGTCTTGGAGCAGGAGAGCTCCTCGCTGTCAAAGACCTGACCGCCAAGAAGGACCCGCTCGTTAAGACGCGCTTTCTGCGTCTCCCCGAGTCAAACCATGGCTCGTGTGGAATCAGTTTGCGCTACAGGTCTACTGCGCAGTTTTGCCATCATTAGTGTCGCATGGCTTAACGCACAAGTTAAGAGGCTGGACTGAAGAAGTCTGTGATTTCTTTAGAATCAGAAATACAGGGATTTATTAGTCACCTGAATGTGTAATTGTTTTGCTAAATAAACATGCATTCTGCCAATTTTCTAACATGAACCCAGCAATCACACCTCAGAGCTAATAAACAATAGTCATTTCTTGATATGTTTGTGAACTGCCCGAGTATCGTAATGCATGGAGACTCTTAATTTTTTCCTCAGGATTTTTCTATATTTGTATATGTGTGTTTGTGTTTAAAGGGCACTGGGACAGTATGGAGGAGTACACCTGTATGATCCCCAGAGACACTCACGATGGAGCCTTCTACAGAGCGGTGCTGGCTTTGCACCAGGACCTCTTCTCATTGGCTCAGCAAGTGAGTGACAGCTCTGATCTTCACTACGGAGAAGGTGGTTGGATTCAGAGCTACTTTGCACCTAGTCATGCAGCTACTCTCTCTCCAGTCATACTTTAACCAAAGAAACTGAGCTAATCTACAGGTTTCCGAACTGAAGCACTGCCATCGCGTGACTGACGTGTAACGTTTATGTAAAGCTGGCATGTTGATCTGGGATTTTTTTTTTTGCGTCTACGATTTCATTTGACTGACAGTTTAACATTGTGTCTGAGACCCCATGTCTGGATGTTTGCCACTGAACTTCCCAAAGAGAGCAGCATACCTGCACGGTGAGCTCAAGGCCTCCAGGGTGCCTGGCCGGTGAGGCTCCACCCCTACACGCTTTTGCCATCCCCACCTGTACTGTTTCTGGTAGGTGTCACTGAGGTCACCTCAATCAAACCCAGACCACAACTTCTACCCTCCCTAAGCCAAAAAGGAAGACAGCCATTCACCGCGGGCCCTGCTCATGCAGAACCCCAAATGTGATCCAGATGCAGGAGTATTTGTTAGGGGCCTCAGGTGGGTTTACCTGACACGGCTGGTAATCCCCTGTACCCAGGAAGTCTGCCAGGCCTCCTGTATTCACGGCATATGGTAACATTACCGTCTCAGGAGAAGTCAAAATAGGGACACGGTCTCTTCTCTGTGGTCAGTACACCTTACTGTCCTTAGACCAACACTAGCCTGTAACACGCCTGGAAAATACCGCTGGAGCCAGAGATGTGTCCTAAACACACACAGTACCGTTCATGCCTGAAACACAGAGCAGGTTGGGAGTGTTTGACATATCCCTGCCGTGTTGGGTGTCTCCTAGGCCACGCCCACCGCACCTGGCCACACCCACCCTGCCTAGCCACGCCCCCGTCTCCCCTCAGGTCTGCGGCACCACCCAGTCACTCTCGGGTTTTGGCCGAGCTCACAGAGCGCAGCATTTGCTCCTCGCAGAGACACGCGCAGACCGAGTGTGTCCACACATCCCTCTGGCCCCAGGTCCACCACTCTGGCCCCAGGTCCAACCCTCTGGCCCCAGGTCCACCACTCTGGCCCCAGGTCCACCACTCTGGCCCCAGGTCCAACCCTCTGGCCCCAGGTCCACCACTCTGGCCCCAGGTCCACCACTCTGGCCCCAGGTCCACCACTCTGGCCCCAGGTCCAACCCTCTGGCCCCAGGTCCACCACTCTGGCCCCAGGTCCACCCCTCTGGCCCCAGGTCCACCACTCTGGCCCCAGGTCCACCACTCTGGCCCCAGGTCCACCACTCTGGCCCCAGGTCCACCACTCTGGCCCCAGGTCCACCCCTCTGGCCCCAGGTCCACCCCTCTGGCCCCAGGTCCACCACTCTGGCCCCAGGTCCACCACTCTGGCCCCAGGTCCACCACTCTGGCCCCAGGTCCACCCCTCTGGCCCCAGGTCCACCACTCTGGCCCCAGGTCCAACCCTCTGGCCCCAGGTCCAACCCTCTGGCCCCAGGTCCAGGCTGAGCCGTAATCGACGGGCGTCACGTTGAAACAGCAGCTGTCCCCTCCAGCTGCAGTGGTTCCATCTTCCTCTCCTCCTTTGTCTTGTGCTTTTGTTTGTTCTTGTTCTCTCTCTCTCTCTCTCCCTCTATCTACAGCAGTTTCTTTGTCGAGTTAATTGCAGCAGCATGGGGAATGCAGGCAGGAGCCCGGGCGAGAGATGGCGTCCGCCAGCTGGCGTGCGCGCAGTTACATAAATATCAGTAACGTTTGACTTTGATTTCCCAGCCTGCTCTGTGTTCTCTGCACGGCCTTCTGTCTCACAGAGACTCCGCTCCCACATCAGGAAGAGGCGTTGACGTCCAGCTGGAGTCGGCCTATCAGAAGGGGCGGAGGTGCTAGATCTCGTAGGCTTTTACCACGTGCCTGCGTGTTCGTGTGGTTCATTAGTATTTGAAAGCAGCGTTTTTCCCCCCCCCATCGTAACAATTTCAGACGCTCTCTTTACGACGAGAACAGGCACGGTAGCTGCTGGTTAAGGGTAAATGGTCTAAGGGGGCGACGGAACAGGTGTCAAATCTGAGCAGAGCACTGCTGGCTCCCTTCAAAGGGGGGAAAATGTGAGCGTCGACGTTGATTAGCCGCCTGTGACTTTACAGTGGAGTCACCACTCCAGGCCTGTGACCTCACTGGGCCGTGTGGACTGGAGCGATGGGAAGCAGCCCTGGCAGCTGATTGGGCGTAAATGCTTGTCCATCACCTAGAGAACCTCGCTGTAGTCCCTCCCATATGAACAGAGCTGCTCATCAGAAGATGTACAGGCTGTCTTGGTTGTTTTCATCAGGAATTTCACTTAATGTCCGTGTGTGCATTTTCAGTGCATCGACAAGGCGCGGGACCTGCTGGACGCCGAGCTGACAGCCATGGCTGGAGAGAGCTACAGCAGGGCCTACGGGGTAAGACGAGTCTCCCGTCTTAAGAACCCTCTCGTAAAGACTTCGGAAACCTCATTAAACAACTCGGGTCCGCTCCAGAAGACCAGCAGCTTGCAAGAGTTATAGGTGGCGTTATACTGATTTTATAGTGAGGTTCAACGTTACCAGAGGTCCTTCACATCAACCACACCTGGGCTCGTCTGAATAGAGCGAGTAGCCCCAGTGTTTAAACAGCCTGCTTGTCTTGCCTGTTTAGCAAACAAATCATTCACTTTTTATCCCCTACCACAGTCTCATGTGGTTTATGTAACAATAGCCGTAAATTTCCACACATGGATGGAAATGACATGAGTTGTTCCTCTATTGGGGTTGAATGAGTCAGACTTGGTTTGTTGATGTGTAGATCATTGTTCCGATGACAAGTAAATAAATAACGTGAATTGTATGTGTAATCTTATTTCATGTACCCAATCGCTGAAGCGTGGCTATTTTGGCGGCCCTGTCGGTCTTCTAGAAGACTGAAGCGTGTATGAACATAATGTAAAAAACCTGGTGGATATGTGTCTGAAGTGCCATGGTTGATGAGATCAGGGGGGGCCTGTGTCCCTGGGGGCCTTCTTCACATTCATTTGTGCCTATTTGTATGCAAGGGTAAAGTCACAACGAGGCTGAGTTTGTAGAACTTTTAATGAATCCGATGCTACACCATCTAGCCGCAATTTACCTAATTTACATGATGATCATATTTACCAACTACGGGCATAATAAAGTTAGCGTCTTTTTTTTGGGATGTGGCAGACTGAAATGATTATCTTTTACTATTTCATGCTCGTTCCGTCTGTCTCACTCTCACGTTCTGTCTGTCTCACTCTCTCCTTCTTTTCCTCCCTTGCCCTCCCTTTAAGGCAATGGTGTCGTGTCAGATGCTGTCGGAGTTGGAGGAGGTGATCCAGTACAAACTGGTTCCAGAAAGGAGAGACATTATCAGGGAGACCTGGTGGGAAAGACTGCAGGTAACCAGTAAAGCTCAACATCTGTTAGTGTATTGTTGCGTGTACGTCTCGTGACTCCTTCACCACCCACACGTCTCCAGTTTATGTTCCCTTCAAAGCGGCACTAGCCGCGTTCGTTAAAGAGTCTGCAAAGCATGTTCAAAACTGAAATAAAACTTAATAATGTGTCGGTTTGACAAAAATAAAGACCACCCCAATATATGGAAATATCATTTATATTTTCAACATCTGTTTCCTGTTTTTCATGTTCATTCGCCTGACTGTAGATAGCACTGGATTTCTCATCTATAGTATTTTAGTAGCTATAGACTTGCAGGGTTTATATATGCATGTTGATGTATTTTCTGCTGGGATTCTCATGCACAAGCATCTCTAGGGTTTACAGTGAATGGTCTGAGGAAGAGAAAGTATCCAGTGAGCAGCAGGAATCTGTGCCAAATGCCTTGTAGATGCCAAAGGTCAGAGGAGAATGTCCAGACTGGTTTGAGCTGGTAGAAAGGCAACGGTAACTCAAATTACCACTCACTACAACTGAGCTGTGCAGAAGAGCATCTCTGAATGCACAATACGACAAACATTAATGCAGACAGGACACGCCAACAGAAAACCACACCAGATGACACTTCAGTATGCTAGGCACGGGCTCAACACAATTTGGACAGTAGAAGATTGGAAACATTTTTGCCTGGTCTGATGAGTCTCTATTTCTGCTGCAACATTTGGATGGTCTGCAACATTTGGATGGTCTGCAACATTTGGATGGTCTGCAACATTTGGATGGTCTGCAACATTTGGATGGTCTGGTCAAAGTTTGGCAAAAACAACATGATGTCATGGATCATATCAGCTCAGGCTAGTGGTGGTGGTGTAATGGTGTGCAGGATATTTAACTGGAACAATTTGGGCCCCTGAACACCAACAGAGCACTGCTTGAACACCACAGTCAACACGGACCCGTCTTCGCATGGTTACGTCCAGCAGAACCACATGCCATGTCACAAAGCCCAAATCTAACCCAAATCAAAAATTGGTTTTGAACATGACGGTGAGTTCACTCTGCTCAAAATGGCGTCCACAGTCTCCACATCTAAATCCAATGGCGCTGGGATGTGGTGGAGTAGGAGATTCACGTCATGGATGTGCAGCAGACTAATTTGCAGCAGTTGTGTAATACGGACCAAAACGTTTCCAGCACCTTCTTGAAACTACATGAAGAATTAAAGGCAGTTGTGAAGGCAAAAGGGGGTTGAACCTTTGACATGTAAGTGAAGCCGTCAGTAGTGGATCTGTGAGGAATTATAATGACTCGTTACCTCATACGTGGGCCGAGCCAACAGATCTCAACGGTCTCATCATCGTCAGTGCTGACAGCAACGTGACTGAAGAAGAAGAAAACTCAACAGTTTCTTCTTCAGAGAACTTTTCAGAGAAAAGCTGACTTTGAGGAATCGAGTTAGTATTGTTGAATGTTGTCACAACATTATTACAAAAATAGATAAATCAGTCCACACCAACTAAATTACTTAAACTATCAAATAAAACTTTTCCACACCTGAATCACCAGGCCTACTGAAATGTTTCTGCAGCTACAAATGTAAAAGTAACCTTTTAGACTTCGTAATGTCTGCCTTATGTATACACACACACACACACACACACACACACACACAAATCCAGCTTGTGCACCAAGACGAGAGTGACATTTTCCTATCAGGATCCTCAAGCAGCTCCAGGCCTCCTTTGCCGTCATGATCTAACCAGCTTTTTTTTTTTTCCTTTTCCAAAAATGTTTCTGGCCTCCTAGATAGTAAACATGTGATGTAGAGGCTCATTTATGTGAAGCGTAACAGGAGTGGAGGGAGACCATACGTTCAGGTGCAGGATTCACTGATGAGCAGGAGGCCAACTCTCTTCCCCCCTGTCTGCACCAGCTGGAATCGTCAGCTCGTCAACCAATCAGATCGCAGTGTCCGTTTTGAGTTCTGTGGTTCCCATTATGCTTTATTAGTGGAGCGTCCTAGTGATTAGGACACTGTCAGATGTCATGTTGTGCTGTGTGCAGGGCTGTCAGCGGATCGTGGAGGACTGGCAGAGGATTCTGATGGTGCGTTCTCTGGTCATCAACCCCCACGAGGACATGAGGACGTGGCTGAAATACGCCAGCTTGTGTGGGAAGAGCGGCCGACTGGTGAGGGAACATTGTGTTCTAACGGGGCCAAACTGATGCTGGTATTGATGCTGGTGGACCCTGACTGGTTTACTGGTATGCTGTTATATAGCAGTCCAGTGTGTCTTTTCCGTCAACAATAAATCCCAGTTCTGATCCCAGTTCATAGTCTGTGATAGACTAGCTGTCAGTTCACCAGTAAGAGTGATTTCCATACATATGACACTGGAGTCTTCTTGGTGCTGTTTTATTGCAAACTACCCTGCCAGCCCCAGTGGAGGCTGGGCAATGAAACCTTCAAATGCCTTTTCAATTACCAAGAGCTACAGTGAATCGGTCACTTGAAAAGTGCTTTTAAGCCCTATTGAAGTGCGATAACCAGAGCGATTTCAAACGTTTGCCTCTGTTTACATCTGTGCCGTCTTACTGCGACTCGGGTGAGCATAAATATTATTCTTCCGCGATTAGACAAAATCTACAGTGAGTTCAACTTCAGGCCAGTGCTTTATGTTTCGACCCCTCTGAAGCTGAAGACCCGGGGCAGGCATGACCTCACAGTGCCACTCACGAGGGCTGCTGAAAGATTGCGACAGATGAGGGGATGAAAGAGAGAGAGAATGACTGCAGTGTTCCTGAGTGACATGCATCCCACCAGTGGGGTCAGGGGTCACTTTACCGAACTGCTTTGTTTGGCTGTTTATTTTTGGGACGCTTGGTCTTCAGTGCAGTCCTTTCTAATGACTCTAAGATAGGCAGTGACTCTAAAGATAGGCAGCATTGTTTCACTGTGACTGTGGACTCCTGGAGCACATGTAGAGACTGATGGAACAGAAGCGGTGTGCCTCATCATTCTGGATCCTAAGACGCTCCTGATTTTGGCTTAATTTAGGAAAATCAAGTAACTCTGATTTTCAGAAATAAACACACCTTAAGACCTTCTAAGACCTTAAGATTTTCTGTAGATAACTGTAAAATGTTGGGAAGTGTTAGCCACCGGAGTGTTGGATTCTAGAGCAAAATAACTTCAGCCATGCCAGTGTGATTAAAGACATGCAAAACAAAGTGTTGGAGCAGTCATAATAATGATGATAATGGCAACAAATGTATTATGTCCAAGAAAAGGGAACAGAATGTTTTTCCCCCTAACCGTAGACTAACTCTGTCTTCCCTGCCCAGGCACTGGCCCACAAGACCCTGGTGCTGCTGCTGGGGGTCGACCCGTCCAAGCAGCTGGAACACCCCCTGCCCACGGCCCACCCGCACGTCACCTACGCCTACATGAAGTACATGTGGAAGAGCACACGCAAGGTGGGTCCACGCCCGGCGCCGGGCCTCGCGCCTCAGAACCGACCCCTTTGTTCCTTTGTTTTATTTGGTTTTGAGGGATTTTGTGTTCCTTGTTTAGGGTTTTTCTTCATGTTGCCATGGCGTCTCCTTTCCTGAAAGCGGCGTTTATGAGGCGCTTTTTTTTCCCTCGCCAAGCGCCGGCTAACGCGTGGGAACTCGTCCCGCGCTCCCTGCCGTGTTTGCCGGGTTACCCGAGGCGCGTAAACAAACGCTAGTGTTCTGAAGAGCGGTCCGTCTCTTGGCACACGTGTCATAGCTCAGCACCGTGCTGTAACGAAGCGGCTCTGTTTTACGCACGCCGTCCTCTCCTTACGTAAGTGTGGACTGTCCCGGCTGCTGAGTGTCAGGGCTGAGCTACCAAACGAAACGAGACGTAATGAAGCGGAAGAATGTGAGTGAACAACGTTCACGTTACGTAAGGCGGGGCGACTCCGATCCGTCGGAGGGCTGTCCCCTGGACGCCGGCCTGTTTGTCGTCTTGTGTAATCTCTCACTCATCAGATTTCCCCTGACATATGTTTTTGGCCTTCGTCTGATGATGATGATGATGATGATGATGATGTTCATCAGAGCAGGAAAAAGCTCCGTAGCTCCGTTTACGTCCCTCCCTCGTTATGCCTCCTGTTGCAGGAGCTCGTTAACCAAGTCTTACGTCTGTTGGAGATTACGTAAGTGTTAAACGCGCGTGCGCACTGCCTGTAGTCACGGGGCTCGCGTGGAGACCCTGACGCCAAAGCCAGAGAGACACGAGAGCCCCCCCCATCCCCAGACCTACACGTCCACAGTCACTATGGGTTGTGGTCACTTTCAAAGTGTGGGACTCCCAAACCGTTTCTGTGGCAAAGCAGTTGTATTTCCGGGGTGGATTCTGAACGCAATCCCATGGGATTATTACATGTGTGTCTGATTCGTTGCAGCAGTCAGAAGCAGAGTAAAGTGGTCTTTACTTTAACGCGTGCTGCGTGGTGCTTACTGCCTAGAACCACAGGGGTCTTACAGCTCAGCCCTTCTGCAAGGTTAATATGCTCCAGGAACTTGAAGGAAGTCACTTAACAAATAATGTGTCTCTATTTCATATGGCAGAGTCTGCGTGAGAGTTAAAGAATGTAATGAACACCCCCCCCCCCCCCCATCCCCCCCTCCGTAACCATAACACCTCGTGGGTAACCATGGTGTTCGTTCTGTCCCCTCCCCCTCTTGTGCAGATCGATGCATTCCAGCACATGCAGCACTTTGTGCAGGCCATGCAGCAGCAAGCCCAGCACGCCGTCGCCGCTGACGACCAACAGCACAAGCAGGAGCTGCACAAGCTCATGGCCAGGTCTCACACACACACACACACACACATACATATATATATATATACACACACACACATATATATATATATATACACACACACACACACACACATATATATATATATATACACACACACACATATATATACACACACACACACACATATATATATACACACACATACATATACACACACCCGCACACACACACTCACACACATATACACACACACACACAAAGCACCTTTTGTCCTTTAATTTGGTGCAACATACAGGTTTAACCTGCATGCCTACGGCCGAGACACTGATGGCCTTTCAGTCTTGCTGCCGTCTACCAGAAAATCTTTCCTATTCAACAGTGGTCATTCCAAACCCATACATCAGAAATGAAACCTACTCGTCCCCAGATGGTTTGGGTTGTGGGGTTGAGAGTGCAGTTCTGGGGTTTTCTTTGAGAAAGTGTCGTGCATAGTTTATTTAAACAATTTCTGTTGGGCATAGATTAAATTTCACTCCTTTAGCAGTTCAGAACAGAATATTATGTTGGATGTGTCTGCAACTTCCCGTCTTAGTGTAACCCTCTCCCTCTGTCTCTCTCTCTCTCCCTCCATGTCCCTCACTCCCTCTCTATCTCTGTCCCTCTCTCCCTGTCCCACTCTGTCTGTCCCCCCCCTCACCCTCTCTCCCTCTCTTTGTCTCTTTCTTTAGCTCTCTCCTTTCTCTCTCTGATTGGTTCTGTTTGACCCTATTTGGTCTCTCGGGACCAGCCTCCATCTCATCACCCTTCACTGCCCTACTCGGGCCCGTTTATGTTCTGACGTGTGCTGTTAACACTTGCACCCACACCTGGCTGTGGCCCGGGCGTGGCACCAAGCTGCCCTCTCGCCCACCCCGGCCCTGGGTAACACGCTCGGGCACGACCTGCCCCCTGTCATGCTCCCCTCTGTGCTCATTTGGGCACCAATCCCCTGTTTCTGCTACACTGTGCACGCAGATGCACTTCATATGGTACTTGTGAAGACAAAGATGTTTGCTGTGGATGGGTGTTCCCCATCCAAGATGTTCAGGGGACTGACAGGAACACGAACCTCAAAGCCAAGAGGTTGCTTGAATGCAGCATGAGATCATGGAGGCAGAGGAAGCCGTGGGTTGACGGAGACGCTGATGGAGTCTCGTGACACTTTCCATAGCCAAACCGTAGACACAGATGTCCCTTAACCCTTAACTCGGAGCTCTCTCGGAGTTATTGGATCTGACTCGAGTCCAATCCTGCTCTAGTCAAAAGAACCTTATAGGCCTCACCATTCTCGTTAACGAAGCGCCGTACTCCACACGCCTCGTCTGACGGTGCGTTCATCCCGAACCACTTTCCCTCACGTGGCGCGGATGAGATCACGGAGGACGCCGCGGGGGCCGCGGCCAGGAGTTGCTCATTCATGTTGTGACCGTGCAGCATCCGTGGAATTTGACTGGAGGAAACATCTGTGCGATAAGACGCTGCACCTCCCCCGCCCCAGACACTCAGGCATACTTTCACCCCAAATCAGGTCGGCAATGATGGGTGCCCAGGAACGACGCACACCTGGTTCCCTCCGCACGGTCCTCTCAGGAATTTTCTGCTGTCTGTCTGCTGTGGTTGTTTGCCTGAGCCAGGCACTCAGGAACAGATCAGACCTGCTAGCCCATCCCCCGCAGTTGAAGAAGAACATAATAGTAATTTCCACAGTCAGCTATTTAGCGTTATATTTTCTGCTTCCGTGAAAATGTTGAGAAATTCCCAGAAACAGTTGTTGTGGTGTTTGAATCCTAATTTTGGGACATTTTCAATGTCATCCAACATGCACAGCAGCACCGTGAATAATGCCACAATTTCATGCCGCCATCCATGCAAAGTCAACGACCGGCTTAACCCAAACGGGACAGCTCCACTTCGTCTAACGCATTTTGGCTGAGAGAGGCGTGCCACCAAATGCAAACATGCTTATTTGCTCTCTTGGGTTCCTATGGACATTGCGTCCATGTGGCTTGGCAAATTCACCTAGTCACACAGCCTGTTCTTGAAGAGCACAGCTCTGCACAAGATTCAGATTTGCATGTGACTCAACTGAATTACATAAAATTACATAACTCTGTGTACCATTACGTGTTCGCTGCGGTTTGGCGTGGTACACCGTATATCTCAGCCTCCTGGCTGGCCCTGTGTTTCACAGGGAGAGGCACTCGGGCCTGTGGGCGCACAGCCAGGTCATTCCTCTTAACACAAACACAGCTAGCCTGACCAAATCTCTGTGAGTCTCCGCCCGCTTCCGTGGAATTTATAGCAACAGGGAGCGCAAACGTGAATGGAGACATGGCGGTACTTCGCTGTACACGTGACCACGTGAAAAAAGACAGCATCCTGGACGCTTTCGTTTCTCCTCCATGTCTTGTGTAAGAGTATCTAAGGACGTCCTCTCTGGCTGTTTAATATGCATCTGAAACTTTCCACCCCTCTTTTTTTAAATCCTCAGTTTGTATCATTCTAGTCCTCGTGATTTTTTTATTGAAAACAGCTAACTGAACTATTTTCTTCTATGAAAAATAAGCTTTTATGGAGATACATAATAAAAGTATTCAGGTAACAGGGAATAGATGAATTACCTGGGAATCTGGGCAGTAGGCCTACACGATCATAAGAAGGTGCTTAGTGAAAAAACTCAACGGTAGCTGTGTAGCATGATCTGAAACATTCAGGATGTGTGTGTGTGTGTGTGTGTGTGTGTGTGTGTGTGTGTGTGTGTGTGTGTGTGGGTGTGTGTATGTGTGTGTGGGGTGGGGGGTGATTGAAGGTGCTTGTGGTCACAAATGCAGACTTGCAAGTACAATATGGACATTTTAACAAGAACTGAGGATGCCAGAAGGCAGAAAGTCAGAAAAACCATAACTTCTGCTGCACTGCGGTTCTTGGATTGTCTCAAGTAGTGAAGGTGTCTGTGTAAAAAACCCACCCTTTATGATTCTTCCCAAGTGAGGCAAAATTGGGAACACTGGAGACGCTTTCCACTCATGCTCTCTCAACCCTCCCCTCACTAGTCCCGCATTCCCTTCCCCTCGCGCCCTCTAACTAGTCCCGTATTCCCTTCCCCTCGCGCCCTCTCACTAGTCCCGTATTCCCTTCCCCTCGCGCCCTCTCACTAGTCCCGTATTCCCTTCCACTCGCACCCTCTAACTAATCCCGTATTCCCTTCCCCTCGCGCCCTCTCACTAGTCCCCTATTCCCTTCCCCTCGCGCCCTCTCACTAGTCCCGTATTCGCTTCCCCTCGCGCCCTCTCACTAGTCCCGTATTCCCTTCCCCTCGCGCCCTCTCACTAGTCCCGTATTCCCTTCCCCTCCCGCCCTCTCACTAGTCCCGTATTCCCTTCCCCTCGCGCCCTCTCACTAGTCCCGTATTCCCTTCCCCTCGCGCCCTCTCACTAGTCCCGTATTCCCTTCCCCTCGCACCCTCTCACTAGTCCCGTATTCCCTTCCCCTCGCACCCTCTCACTAGTCCCGTATTCCCTTCCACTCGCGCCCTCTCACTAGTCCCGTATTCCCTTCCCCTCGCGCCCTCTCACTAGTCCCGTATTCCCTTCCCCTCGCGCCCTCTCACTAGTCCCGTATTCCCTTCCCCTCACGCCCTCTCACTAGTCCCGTATTCCCTTCCCCTCGCGCCCTCTCACTAGTCCCGTATTCCCTTCCACTCGCACCCTCTAACTAATCCCGTATTCCCTTCCCCTCGCGCCCTCTCACTAGTCCCCTATTCCCTTCCCCTCGCGCCCTCTCACTAGTCCCGTATTCGCTTCCCCTCGCACCCTCTCACTAGTCCCCTATTCCCTTCCCCTCGCGCCCTCTCACTAGTCCCCTATTCCCTTCCACTCGCACCCTCTCACTAGTCCCGTATTCCCTTCCACTCGCGCCTTCTCACTAGTCCCGTATTCCCTTCCCCTCGCGCCCTCTCACTAGTCCCGTATTCCCTTCCCCTCGCGCCCTCTCACTAGTCCCGTATTCGCTTCCCCTCGCGCCCTCTCACTAGTCCCGTATTCCCTTCCCCTCGCGCCCTCTCACTAGTCCCGTATTCCCTTCCCCTCCCGCCCTCTCACTAGTCCCGTATTCCCTTCCCCTCGCACCCTCTCACTAGTCCCGTATTCCCTTCCCCTCTCGCCCTCTCACTAGTCCCGTATTCCCTTCCCCTCGCACCCTCTCACTAGTCCCGTATTCCCTTCCACTCGCGCCCTCTCACTAGTCCCGTATTCCCTTCCCCTCGCGCCCTCTCACTAGTCCCGTATTCCCTTCCCCTCGCGCCCTCTCACTAGTCCCGTATTCCCTTCCCCTCACGCCCTCTCACTAGTCCCGTATTCCCTTCCCCTCGCGCCCTCTCACTAGTCCCGTATTCCCTTCCACTCGCACCCTCTAACTAATCCCGTATTCCCTTCCCCTCGCGCCCTCTCACTAGTCCCCTATTCCCTTCCCCTCGCGCCCTCTCACTAGTCCCGTATTCGCTTCCCCTCGCACCCTCTCACTAGTCCCCTATTCCCTTCCCCTCGCGCCCTCTCACTAGTCCCGTATTCCCTTCCACTCGCACCCTCTCACTAGTCCCGTATTCCCTTCCACTCGCGCCTTCTCACTAGTCCCCTATTCCCTTCCCCTCGCGCCCTCTCACTAGTCCCGTATTCGCTTCCCCTCGCACCCTCTCACTAGTCCCCTATTCCCTTCCCCTCGCGCCCTCTCACTAGTCCCGTATTCCCTTCCACTCGCACCCTCTCACTAGTCCCGTATTCCCTTCCCCTCGCACCCTCTCACTAGTCCCGTATTCCCTTCCCCTCTCGCCCTCTCACTAGTCCCGTATTCCCTTCCCCTCGCGCCCTCTCACTAGTCCCGTATTCCCTTCCCCTCGCACCCTCTCACTAGTCCCGTATTCCCTTCCACTCGCGCCCTCTCACTAGTCCCGTATTCCCTTCCCCTCGCGCCCTCTCACTAGTCCCGTATTCCCTTCCCCTCGCGCCCTCTCACTAGTCCCGTATTCCCTTCCCCTCGCGCCCTCTCACTAGTCCCGTATTCCCTTCCCCTCACGCCCTCTCACTAGTCCCGTATTCCCTTCCCCTCTCGCCCTCTCACTAGTCCCGTATTCCCTTCCCCTCGCACCCTCTCACTAGTCCCGTATTCCCTTCCCCTCGCACCCTCTCACTAGTCCCGTATTCCCTTCCACTCGCGCCCTCTCACTAGTCCCGTATTCCCTTCCCCTCGCGCCCTCTCACTAGTCCCGTATTCCCTTCCCCTCGCGCCCTCTCACTAGTCCCGTATTCCCTTCCCCTCACGCCCTCTCACTAGTCCCGTATTCCCTTCCCCTCGCGCCCTCTCACTAGTCCCCTATTCCCTTCCCCTCGCGCCCTCTCACTAGTCCCGTATTCGCTTCCCCTCGCGCCCTCTCACTAGTCCCCTATTCCCTTCCCCTCGCGCCCTCTCACTAGTCCCGTATTCCCTTCCACTCGCACCCTCTCACTAGTCCCGTATTCCCTTCCACTCGCGCCTTCTCACTAGTCCCGTATTCCCTTCCCCTCGCGCCCTCTCACTAGTCCCGTATTCCCTTCCCCTCGCGCCCTCTCACTAGTCCCGTATTCGCTTCCCCTCGCGCCCTCTCACTAGTCCCGTATTCCCTTCCCCTCGCGCCCTCTCACTAGTCCCGTATTCCCTTCCCCTCGCGCCCTCTCACTAGTCCCGTATTCCCTTCCCCTCCCGCCCTCTCACTAGTCCCGTATTCCCTTCCCCTCGCGCCCTCTCACTAGTCCCGTATTCCCTTCCCCTCGCACCCTCTCACTAGTCCCGTATTCCCTTCCCCTCGCACCCTCTCACTAGTCCCGTATTCCCTTCCCCTCGCGCCCTCTCACTAGTCCCGTATTCCCTTCCCCTCGCGCCCTCTCACTAGTCCCGTATTCCCTTCCCCTCGCGCCCTCTCACTAGTCCCGTATTCCCTTCCCCTCGCGCCCTCTCACTAGTCCCGTATTCCCTTCCCCTCGCGCCCTCTCACTAGTCCCGTATTCCCTTCCCCTCGCGCCCTCTCACTAGTCCCGTATTCCCTTCCCCTCGCGCCCTCTCACTAGTCCCGTATTCCCTTCCCCTCACGCCCTCTCACTAGTCCCGTATTCCCTTCCCCTCGCGCCCTCTCACTAGTCCCGTATTCCCTTCCACTCGCGCCCTCTCACTAGTCCCGTATTCCCTTCCCCTCGCGCCCTCTCACTAGTCCCCTATTCCCTTCCCCTCGCGCCCTCTCACTAGTCCCGTATTCGCTTCCCCTCGCACCCTCTCACTAGTCCCCTATTCCCTTCCCCTCGCGCCCTCTCACTAGTCCCGTATTCCCTTCCACTCGCACCCTCTCACTAGTCCCGTATTCCCTTCCACTCGCGCCTTCTCACTAGTCCCGTATTCCCTTCCACTCGCGTCCTCTCACTAGTCCCGTATTCCCTTCCCCTCGCGCCCTCTCACTAGTCCCGTATTCCCTTCCCCTCGCACCCTCTCACTAGTCCCGTATTCCCTTCCACTCGCGTCCTCTCACTAGTCCCGTATTCCCTTCCCCTTGCGCCCTCTCACTAGTCCCGTATTCCCTTCCCCTCACGCCCTCTCACTAGTCCCGTATTCCCTTCCACTCGCGTCCTCTCACTAGTCCCGTATTCCCTTCCCCTCACGCCCTCTCACTAGTCCCGTATTCCCTTCCACTCGCGCCCTCTCACTAGTCCCGTATTCCCTTCCCCTCACGCCCTCTAACTAGTCCCGTATTCCCTTCCCCTCGCGCCCTCTCACTAGTCCCGTATTCCCTTCCCCTCACGCCCTCTCACTAGTCCCGTATTCCCTTCCACTCGCGCCCTCTCACTAGTCCCGTATTCCCTTCCCCTCGCGCCTTCTCACTAGTCCCGTATTCCCTTCCCCTCGCGCCCTCTCACTAGTCCCGTATTCCCTTCCCCTCGCGCCCTCTCACTAGTCCCGTATTCCCTTCCCCTCGCACCCTCTCACTAGTCCCGTATTCCCTTCCACTCGCGTCCTCTCACTAGTCCCGTATTCCCTTCCCCTCGCGCCCTCTCACTAGTCCCGTATTCCCTTCCCCTCGCGCCCTCTCACTAGTCCCGTATTCCCTTCCCCTCGCGCCCTCTCACTAGTCCCGTATTCCCTTCCACTCGCGCCCTCTAACTAGTCCCGTATTCCCTTCCCCTCGCGCCCTCTCACTAGTCCCGTATTCCCTTCCCCTCGCGCCCTCTAACTAGTCCTGCATTCTCTGCCCTCTGCCTCATCTGTTTTCTTCTCTCCGCGCAGATGTTTCTTGAAGCTGGGTGAATGGCAGCTAAGTCTTCAGGGCATCAACGAGAGCACCATTCCTAAAGTGCTTCAATACTACAGTCACTCCACGGAGCACGACCGAAACTGGTACAAGGTGGGAGCCCTCAGCCGCAAAGCTTCAACGAGACTTTGGACTTCATGTTTAGCAGAACCTTTATCCTCGAGTGACTTTCTCTACATGCCACATGAGTGGAACCTTCCTTGGCTGCATGTAGCCTGGTTACCTTGTGTTTTTGAGACCAGGTGGCCAGCCTGTGTTTCCAAACACACTGTTCTATTACAACAAGACAGTGAGTCAGAAGAAGCTCGTGTTTTCTTGGTCACTTGGTGTAGCTTCATAGTCTGAACACAGAGTCCGCTGGGCTTTTTCAGCTCAAACAGGTACAGGCCAGACGGATCTGTACAACAGTACATAAGGTGTAGAGAGATCTCGTAGGCAAACATTTAGTATATTCTTGGTGGGGTTGGTCTTTTGTGATATAAGTGAATTATTTCAGTAAGTTGTAAATATATTCCATTGTAAGTCTGTTCTTTCAGTCATGCTTTGTGGCCAGATAAACCAAAACAGTGTTTCACAAATCCACTTCTTAGTGGTCATCGGTAATTTGAGCTAATGTGACATTTCCAGGCTTGGCACGCCTGGGCCGTCATGAACTTTGAGGCGGTGCTCCACTACAAGCACCAGAACCAGGGCCGAGATGAGAAGAAGAAGCTCCGGCACGCCAGCGGGGCCAGCGCCACCAGCGAGGCCAGCAACAGCGACAGTGAGGCGGACAGTACCGACCACAGCCCCGTGCCTTCACCCGGCCAGAAGAAGGTCAACGAGGTGAGGCCCAAAACTCCCGAACGAGGGCTTGTGGGGAAACAACAATGTTCTCCTCACCCAAAAACACAAACAAGACTGTTAGGATGCTTGTGGCATTAACTCTGAAACAGCGAGTCATGTTGTGTGGTCACAGAATGTTCTTTGCTTTGCTAACTACCTTATCTGCTTCCTTTTTATGCGGTGTGTAACGGGTGCACGTTCTCCTCATGTTCTTTTTGTTTTACTCATCTGTAGTGTTTACACTGGTGTGGATCCCTACTCAGTGTGGATGTGTAAATAAGTCAGTTTATTTAACCTGATGCAGGAAGTCCTTTCCATTTACCTGAATACACTGCGTGTGAGTTAAGAACTGAGTTGGCACTGTGCAAATGACTTCGAGCTAACTAGACACAAGCATTGCCTTTGTTTCTTTTTGGGTGGGGGGTTTAACATTTCATTAAATATAGGACCATTTTGGCAGAGGCATATAGAATGGAAGCGAACTTAAACAGTAGGAAAGAAAGAAGGACTTTATTGGGCTTATTTGGAAAATGTCCTAAGCTAGTCATTTTCTGACTTTAAATAATTATTATGACTTGATCTTAAAGTGTATTTTTTCCTGGATTGTGGAATTAACATCTGACCTTGTAATGATCATACCATGTCAGCATGAGTAGATCCTTAATGAAGACAACTGGCAGTTCTTTAAAGCTGGCTGTTCTTAGCTAAGGCCTCTGGCTTTGTTTCTGTCATCAGCCGGCTTCAAAAGAACATTGTGTAGCCCGGTGCTTGCTGAATAACCCCGAAAGCTCGGTTTTCAGGAAAACACAATGTTCAACCAAAACCCACCAGTCAGTGTCGCATATACCTTGTGGATTTATGCATATTTACGCCTATCATCACGAGTCAATACCCAATATAAACAACAACAAAGGGAAGACCAGGTCGAAGGGCATTTTCACAGCGATGCCAAGTGAAACAGACACAACCTGGAATGTGTAGTGAATTCTGGGAATACTAGGAGTTTGTCAGCATGCGTGTGTAGTGTCTGATGGCATTGCTGCCTGTCTGTCTGGTAGGACCTGTCCAAGACTCTGCTGCTCTACACCGTGCCTGCCGTCCAGGGATTCTTCCGCTCCATCTCCCTGTCCCGAGGAAACAACTTGCAGGACACACTCCGGTGAGCACACGTACACGCACCAGCACGAAGCAGTGTGTGAGACATCAGTCACCCCTGCTGCTATCGTCAGGGTGGATTTTGTGGAGAGGGAGCCCTCTACTGAAATCTTTCGAACATAACGTAGTTTTACTTTCATAGTAGTGTTAGTTTTCTCTTACGCTGTAGTTTGAGCATTTGAGCGGACTTGAAAGTTGCGCATAGACATCTGCATGGCTAAATCCAAAGCTGACTAAATTCTGTTAATCGAGGGGTGTCCAGTAGCATCTACAGCTGTGCTGCTGGTGCAAGGGACGTCGGGCCGCAGAGCTGCGACCCCCTGGGCCACAGTGTCCCGCTGACCGTGTCGTTGATCATTGGTGTCATTGGTCCTCCCCTCTCTGCCTTCAGAGTTCTGACCCTGTGGTTTGACTATGGCCACTGGCCTGAAGTGAACGAAGCTCTTGTAGAAGGAATCAAAACTATCCAGATAGACACCTGGTTACAGGTAGGGGCTGCAGCCTTCATTTGGCCAGTCTCTCTCTCTCGCTCACGCACACACGCCCACACTATCCTGTCCTGAACCTGTCCTGAACCTGTCCCTTCTGTTTGATCAGGTGATTCCCCAGCTGATCGCCCGTATCGATACCCCTCGTGCTCTGGTGGGACGTCTCATCCACCAGTTACTGACCGACATCGGCCGCTACCACCCACAGGTATTTTGAGGAAGAATCATATGTATTACCGGAGCAGACCCTGCATACATAGCTCACAAAAGTATAATTCATTGCAAATCTGGTGACTTGGTGAAGCTTTCATTAATTCAGATGTTTTTCCTCATTCAGCACTGACAGATCTATAAAAAGGGATATCAAAATATCATAACCATATCATGCCTGAATTGAAGCTTTACACTCAAAATGACATTTTCTGTTTAAAATGGATCTACTTTTCTGTGTTTCTTATCTGTGCCCGCATTTAAGAGGGAACGAATTAAGTTAATGGGCCATTGGATAGCTGGTGTAGCTTTCATTATTTTTGGACGTAACTGTTATCGTCGTAAAATACGTTTCAAGTAACGGATAAGCCCCATAAATCGTGGATTTGTGGCCGTGCCTCTGCAGGCTTTGATCTACCCGCTGACCGTGGCGTCCAAGTCCACCACCACGGCCCGCCACAACGCTGCCAACAAGATCCTGAAGAACATGTGTGAGCACTGTAACACGCTGGTGCAGCAGGCCATCATGGTACGCACACGCAGCCCGTGGTGAACGCACACGCGCCTGATGGTACCAGATCGACGCTTGCCAGGGTCCCCGAGGGTGTGGCGTAGTCTTGGGATTTAAATTAAACAGGTTACAATTCAGAGTGTGAGAGATTTGTTGGGAGGTTAATTCCTTCACTGCTAGAAAGGAAATTTAAAAGAATTTAATGAGCTCATCAGAGCACTGAATTTTGATGACCAGTGTAACCCAACTTATAATGAAATATGATCATAACCCACTTGGTCTGACTTTATGGAGTCATACTTAATTGATGGCTGAAATGAAGCCGTTCTAGGCTGTTGGTAACAACATAAAGCAGCTAAAGCTAGCGCTCAGTTCTATTATAGTTCTATGAACTAAAGACCCTGAAGCTACGTTGTCCAACGCTGAGAAAGCTACATATCAGCCCGACGTTCTTCGGGTTTCTTCTTCTACAGGTGAGTGAGGAGCTGATCAGGGTAGCCATCTTGTGGCACGAGATGTGGCATGAAGGTCTGGAGGAGGCCTCGCGCCTGTACTTTGGCGAACGCAACGTCAAAGGCATGTTTGCTGTGCTGGAGCCCCTCCATGCGATGATGGAGAGAGGACCTCAGACCCTGAAGGAGACGTCCTTCAATCAGGTATTGAAACATCCCAAACGGTGCAGGTTTACCCATGGGCTGTAGATCAGTAGAACAGGAATTATAATGTGGCTAACAACTAATAAAGCCTACTGAGAAGCAGTTAGTATAGACACTTGTAGATCATGGTTTAAAACAACACGTGCAGGGACGTAGATGATGCCAGACTCTGAAGCTGTGCAGTAACCAGGGCTGCGATTGTTGCGAACAGGCGTACGGGCGAGACCTGATGGAGGCGCAGGACTGGTGCAGGAAGTACATGCGCTCGGGTAACGTGAAGGACCTGACGCAGGCCTGGGATCTGTACTACCACGTGTTCCGCAGAATAGCCAAGCAGCTTCCGCAGGTGAGCCGTCCCCACGCCGGACCTTCGGCAGCTTCTCCTCCGCTCAAATGTCGTGTGTTCAGCGCAGTTAATTGGTGCGTTTCTACATGAATTCGAAAAATTGAAAAGAAACTGAAACTGATTTGCTGTGCTGCGACCATGACGATGTTTATGATGGTGTTTATCTGCTTTTGTATCTTTTTTCTTTTTTTGACTTTGGATAAGTTGTCCTTGTTATTTTATCCTTATTACAAATTATAACAAATGTAACACACAACAGAGGTCAGAGAGTTCAACACAGCACAAATTCTGCTTTCTGTTCATAACGATTATTAATCTTGACTCTTCTTTTTTTTTTTTTTTGACTTGCCTCATTTGGACTCCTGAGCCTAAAACTTTATTATAGTTTTCCCAGTGAAATGATATCCAACGTGACACCCCCCCTCCCCCCTTTCTGCCATGAGAAGGAGAAACTGCTCTTAGAAACAGATCTAGAGCTGCGGTATTATTTCAGCTGGTGCCGTTTTCAGTCCTTTCCCTGCTGTTTTCTTTTATTGTATTACCCGACCCAGCCAAGGAAAACAGCTTCCTAACACCGAAGACTGCCGGGACAAAAGACACAGAGAGACAGAGCGAGAACCTGAGATAACACGTCTGCTTTTGTATCTCTGTGCGTGCGTGCGGGTTTCACCACAGCTCACCTCTCTGGAGCTCCAGTACGTCTCCCCCAAGCTGCTGATGTGCCGAGATCTGGAGCTGGCTGTGCCCGGCACGTACGACCCCAACCAGCCAATCATACGCATCCAGTCCATCGCCCCGTCCCTGCAGGTCATCACCTCCAAACAGAGACCACGCAAGCTCACCATCATGGGTGAGTACAGTGATACTTCACCACCGCAGATCCACAGGCTGCTGAGCTTTAGCCCTGTGTGCAGCGAGGTAACGGCGGAGGCCTGCTGTCTGATAGAGGCGTTCTGCCGTCTGATACCTGTTTTGTTTTACTTTGTTCTCTCAGAGATTTGCAATGAAGCGTTCCTTTAATTAAGTCATTCAAAACGAATCGAGGTCATTACATCTGTATCGATTTTTATTTTCGATTAGTTTTTATTCTTTTTTTTTTTTTTACGTTTGAAGTCTCTCTACACCATAGGAAGGATGAATGAAAGAGCAGTCTGAACCTATGTGACCTAAGTTTGATCACCCATGTGACCAAGAACACATTTGAACCATAATGACATCTTATGTCAGTGTGATGTTATGACAAGCACACCTTGTTAAAGACCTGACAGCACTGGCAGGTACAGATATCATCCCATGGGTGAAGTTAAGCTCTGTGCACACAATTCCACCAGACAGAGTCTTGACAGAGTCCCAGTGGAATCTTGAAAGTTGCTGATGTATTACTAAAAGAACATAAACACCTCACCTGAAATTATAACACTTTTTTCCTGTATGTTGGTTTAATAAACCCATTTAAATCCACTTCTCAACACCCAGCAACCATGTCTATAGCAACAGCTATAAGCCCCGTAACACACACACACATTCACACTCACACTCTTAGGCCTAGAGTCTGGCCCCAGTGCAGTGTTTCACCTCCGCTCACATATCTGTCTGTAATTCTCATGAAGTGCTGCACTTCTCCATCTGTACACCTCCCTCTCTTCACCTCCCGCTGCCCAGCCGCGCTGCGCTCCTGCTTTAGTGCTTAACGGCCTCTCTGAACGGCCTGGTTGTCCTGCACCGTCTCCTGGGAGCAGCTCAGAGGCTCTCTCACACCACCACATCGGACTCAGATCAGCGCCAGGCCCTTTAAACCTCAACTGCCCGTCCCTCCTGATGTTGTGAGAAGCTGCGTAACTAGAGGTCAATTTCTGTCGCTGGTATGAGTTGAGGGTTAACAGTAAGTGCATTTAATGTAGAGGTCTTGCAGTCTCACTGTGCTCTTTAAGGTTAAGGTCTTTTATACATTGTTCAGTGAAATCTCTCCCATTTTAATGTGTAATACAGTACATATGGTAAGACCACATTGCTTTAATGTAGGAGCAGTCGGCTGCAAGATTATGGCTTCGTCTGAAATACCATACTTCCCTCTAATACAGAACGCCAAAGCAGTATGTGATAAAGGGTAGTATGTCAGAATACATAGTATGCATTAAACAATAAACCAAAAGTACCTGGATCGCTTACTGAATCAGGAGCCATTTTGAAGTATGCGATTGCAGCACACTGTCCTATCCCATGATTCAACCGGAGTGTTGAACTATGATCGTGTGACGTCATGTCATATGACATAAGTAAAATGATGGGCATGTGTTTTGCTAACATTTTAGCTGTTTCTCTTCTGCCCCCTACAGGCAGCAATGGGCATGAGTTCATGTTCCTGCTCAAGGGCCACGAAGATCTACGTCAAGATGAGAGGGTGATGCAGCTGTTTGGGTTGGTCAACACCTTGCTGGCTAACGACCCGGCCTCTCTCCGCAAGAACCTGAGGCGAGGCCTTACAACAAACGCTTTTGGGCGTTTTATATCACATTTGGTTGTTTTTCCTGTGTTGATTTTGTTACTTGAAATGTGCGCGTGTGGTTTTGCGTTGGTTTCTGCAGTATTCAGAGGTACGCCGTCATCCCACTGTCTACGAACTCTGGCCTGATTGGCTGGGTGCCCCACTGTGACACACTGCACGCCCTGATTCGAGACTACCGTGAGAAGAAGAAGATACTTCTGAACATCGAGCACCGCATCATGCTGAGAGTAGGAACAGCCATGCCTTCTCCTTCAGCTCCACGGGGCTCGTCTGGTTCAGTGGGGACGGATGAATCTTTTGTCCGCGTGTTCGCTGCCAGGAACGGTGTGTACTGTGTGTGTGGTTTCAGATGGCCCCAGACTACGACCACCTGACGCTTATGGAGAAGGTGGAGGTGTTTGAGCATGCAGTGAACAACACCGCAGGAGACGACCTGGCCAAACTGCTGTGGCTGAAGAGTCCCAGCTCAGAGGTATGCCTCACACACACACACACACACACACACACACATGCACACACACACACACGCAATCATGCACACACACACACACACACACACACACACACTCTCTCTCTCTCTCTGTCTCTCTGTCTCTCTCATATTTGTCTTGGCATTTTCCATAACGTCACAGAACCGTTTCAGTCTATTATCATTCTGTCATTTCACTGCTGTCTGTACTTCGTTCCTAAAGCCTCCTCTATGTGCAGGTGTGGTTTGACAGGAGAACCAACTACACTCGCTCACTGGCTGTCATGTCCATGGTTGGCTACATCCTGGGACTTGGAGACAGGTGAGGATTTTCAGCAGTGATGTTTTGTGCTTGCTAAAGCAGTTTGAATCTAATTGAAACGGCACATTAAAAAGTGTGTCGTGCTAAATATGTTTTGTCATGTCTGATGCCCACAGACACCCTTCTAACCTGATGCTGGACAGGTTGAGTGGAAAGATCCTTCACATTGACTTTGGGGACTGCTTTGAGGTGAACGCTCCTCGTGTTTTACAACACATGAATGTGTGTGTGTGTGTGTGTGTAGAGGGGATAAATTATATGTATATATATGAAATACTTCTGTTTCAGGTGGCCATGACTAGGGAGAAATTCCCAGAGAAAATTCCATTCAGGCTGACGCGAATGCTGACTAACGCCATGGAGGTGAGAGATACGTTCGTGCTACACCTCCTCTACCTCCCTTGGGTTTTGGAGGGGCGGTTTTGAGATTGGCCCCCCTCATTTCTCCTCTGTTCCTCCGTCAGGTGACGGGGCTGGACGGGAACTACCGCATCACGTGCCACACGGTGATGGAGGTGCTGCGTGAGCACCGGGACAGCGTCATGGCCGTGCTGGAGGCCTTCGTCTACGACCCCCTACTCAACTGGAGACTCATGGACAGTGAGTGGAATGAGATGAGAGAATGAGATGGGAGAATGAGATGGGAGAATGAGATGGGAGAATGAGATGAGATGGGAGAATGAGATGGGAGAATGAGATGATGAGATGAGATGGGAGAATGAGATGAGAGAATGAGATGAGATGAGAGAATGAGATGAGATGGGAGAATGAGATGAGAGAATGAGATGAGATGGGAGAATGAGATGAGATGGGTGCATCTATACACTGAACTAATGTAATGAATGTGGATTAAAAATCTATGGCCTACATCTTTGCACAACCCACTCCTATTAAAAGACATATAAGTCTATATATACTGGTCTACACCAGTCAGAAACACTTAACACTGGTTAGTAACAAAATGGTGAAACTGCAAAATTGATGAGATCTTTATTTAAGCACTTGCATGCAGTTGATCAAACTAAACATAGTAGTAGCTAGTACAGCGAGATGCATTTTAGTTTAGATATCTCTACTCACTATTAGTGGGCATCTTGAATTGCCATTAAAGCAGTGAACCTGCTTCATGTTTTCATGTTTCTTCTAGCTAACACGAAGGGAACCAAGCGCTCCAGAACCAGAACCGACTCCTACACGCAGGGACAGTCTGTTGGTGAGTCCACTGATGATTCCCATCACTTAGGTTTCTGTTTAATCATAACCTGTTAAGTTAGTTTGTGTTAATTGTTACCCAATCCAAACAAGAAAACCAATTATGAAGACAGTCCAGTACTGCAAGCTTTACCCTCAGCAGAGAGAAGATGAGATGAGAGAATGAGATAAGATGGGAGAATGAGATGAGATGAGAGGATGAAATGTGGGGATGAGATGAGAGAATGAGATGGGATGAGACAATGAAATGGAAGAATGAGATGAGAGAATTAGATGGGAGAATGAGATTAGATGAGGGAATGAGATGAGAGAATGAGATGGGAGAAGGAGATAAGATATGAGATTAGAGGAGAGAATGAGATGGGGAAAATGAGATTAGATGGGTGAATGAGATGGGAGAATGAGATTGGATGGGTGAATGAGATAAGATGGGAGAATGAGATGAGTGAATGAGATGAGATGGGAGAATGAGATGGGAAAATGAGATGAGAGAATGAGATGAGAGAATGAGATTAGATGGGTGAATGAGATGGGAGAATGAGATTAGATGGGTGAATGAGATAAGATGGGAGAATGAGATGAGATGAGTGAATGAGATGAGATGAGATAATGAGATGGGAGAATGAGATGAGATTAGAGAATGATTAGAGATTGGAGAGTGAGATGGGAGAAAGACAAACCAGACCCCGTCTTTGCTTGACATACTATTGCTTTGTGGTCTTGTTATTGGCAGAAACAATGGAGGGTATTGACCTGGGAGAAACCACACACAAAAAGCCGGGCACCACTGTGCCTGAATCGATTCATTCTTTCAGTAAGTGTCACACTCCCCACCTGACACAGTACTGACGCTTTAAGATCACTTCTCAAAAAAGAGAACACACATAAGATGTATGTATAAGTTTCAACACCCAATTTACAAGTTAGTTGCTCATTTCTGTGCTTGAAAATTGTTTGCTACCCAGTTGGAGATGGTCTAGTGCAGCCTGAGGCCTTGAACAAGAAAGCCATCCAGATTATCAACAGGGTTCGGGACAAACTCACTGGTGAGTCATTGTTTGGCCTACAAACACAGCACAGCTGACTGCCAGGGTGCTAGACACTGAAAGTGGATATATTTGTGGATTCTAGTGCGGATACTAGTAACAGACTGTAAAACCTCTGATTGTAATAGCAGTCATTTTCTTCTTCGAAATCAGATAACTGTGAAGATTTAACTAAATGCAGCTGATGTGCCTTGGGAAATCTGATCTTTTTTTCATGTCCATCGTGATGACATGGATCTGTTTTTTTTGTCATTGTTCGATATGCTTCAGTCTAGATGTAAAAGGATCTGATTTTAGAATTTACAAATGATTAATCTAGGTGCACTGGTGCATTGCAACTTGTAATTGACTGTAAAATGTATGAGACAAGCCACAGCGTAGTAAACCCACTTTTCATCATTTACTGCCTATAAAAAAAATACTTGTGTACATATTACTATTTTCATAATGATTTTGGACCTTTGTCTTTTTAGGCCGGGACTTCTCTCACGATGAGACCCTGGACGTCCCAACACAAGTGGAGCTGCTGATCAAACAAGCCACGTCACATGAGAACCTGTGCCAATGTTACATTGGATGGTGTGTCTTTCCCCCACTATCATAATTAATTATGTCGTGTGTGTGCGTGTGTGTGTGTGTGTGTGTGTGTTCTATGAACAGCTTTGCCACATTGTTGTATCAGTGCTTCTTGCACTTATGTTGTCTTTGTCTTTTTCTGTCCTCAGGTGTCCATTTTGGTAGAGCTTCTCCCAGGCTGTGTTCCCAGGCTGTGTTCCCAGGCTGTGTTCCCAGGCTGTGCCCAGTGCTCATACTCTACCAATGTTCTACTGATGCCATCTTTGAGACATGCTGTTGCACGAACAGGCATTGAAACTGAATGAGACATTTAAAATTATGTCTGACTTTTGTTAATTTAATAATGTCATACCTGAAGTATTTACAAAGTGAAACTTGATTGAAAGTTGTGTTAATCTAGAGGAATGTCAGCATTTCTTTACCAATAAATTTTTAAAAGTCTAATTTTGTCCTCGTTTTAATCAAATGTAGTCACATTTAACTTATTTTATGTGATGGAAGTCATTATGACTAGCAGCTAGGATGTGCTACTGGATTGTTGAGTGTATTAGTAATGGTGGCAAATGCAGCCATGCTTGAGGTTCGGTTTGCCCGTGGTACGGATCGGGTTTTGATCATGGACATCATGTAGGGAGGGGCTAGTCCATTTTTGGCTTTGTTTGCCAGCATCAAGGTTTTATATCTGATGTGTGCCGTTCCTGCTAATAACCCGCGTCAGGTGTATTAGGAAGATGTTTGAGCTTTTTTGTTGTTAATCACTTATTTCTGTTGTTCGTTTTGAATTAAAGGCAACTTTTGTATATTTCCAAAGGATTAAACCACTGGACACTTCCATGCTTTTCAGTAAAAGTGAAACACTTATAACACTTATAACCTTATAACACTGATTGCTACAACAGGAGTCATGCCAAAGCATGTAATTAATAGTGCGTTGACAAAGAGCCAGACTCTAAAGTAGTAAAGTGTTTTGGGTGACAAAGCATAATGAAAAGTGAAAATGCTAAAATATAGAATTAAATCAAAGCACTTAGTCATAAGATCAGAGGTTACATTACATTTTAGCAGCTTTTACTGGGCTATAGAATTAAATATAATTTGCTTGTTGTATCCTTGAGGTCCTTGAGCCCAAACTGAGTAATGTACCATAATTTATTTTGGTGCTTCTCGAGTCCCGAGTTTTTCCATTAGCATGGTGATTGAATTAAAATGGTACAGCCAGTAGGCATGAAAAAACTGAAATGGGGATGAAATATGCACAAACATTTCCATAGTACCAGCCTAGTAAGGAGATCTATTGAAACATATAGGAAAGTATTTACGATTAATCTGAACCTTTCACGTTACTGGTGGTTCAACGCGCCTCTCTGGCTTTAAGCCTCATTTCAAAGGCACCAAAAGGCGCCGCGTCCATGTCGTATGAATGCGACTTTGGTCCACAGAGGGCGCAGCAGTGCAGGGCGATCCAGAGAAGACGAGATCACCCGCTTTTCTCGCGATACTACGATTGTAAACATGGCTGCCTCCACGAGTGACGGTGGCAGCGCTGAGCAAAGTAATAATCCCACAACTAAAGATACGGCGCCGGGTACAGAAGAGTTTTGTCCAGGATTCAAAGACGTTGACGCATTTGTCAAGGTTAGTGAACCGTTATTCTGTTTTATTTCTGGCTAACGCGCTGTTTTCTTGTCTGGAAAACACACAACAACGTGGCTGGCTTAACTGGCGGTGTGTTTGCGTGTAAATGTCATGGTTGTGTGGAGACTGTACATCTGTACCAACACCGGGTCGTTAATGCTGCCATCGCCTTTTCTCAGCATGGACTGGGCGCCGTTGTCGCTGCTACGAAGGCGTCGGCGGCTCTGCCACAAACCGGAGATGAATTCGATTTTTACCGGAGCTTCCCAGCTTTCCAGGATTTCTGTGACCTACAAGGAGACCGACTGATACACGCGTAAGAGTTCACGTTTATACTCACTCTAGTATATCACACCACACACACACACACCCCAACTGATACACGCGTAAGAGTTCACGTTTACCTGCACGTTTATACTCACTCTAGTATATCACACCACACACACACCCACCCCAACTGATACACGCGTAAGAGTGCACGTTTACCTGCACGTTTATACTCACTCTAGTATATCACACCACACACACACCGACTGATACACGCGTAAGAGTTCACGTTTACCTGCTCGCTCACCTGCACGTTTACCTGCACGTTTATAGTCACTGTAGTGAATCACACCATACACACTGACTACTGTAAGACATCGCAGAAACACACATCTGCACCTCATACTAAACCCACTTGAATGCTTTTGCAGTATGGCATGAACAACCTCACGTAGCTGGATTCTGGAGGTCTAAAGTAATGTGATAATATTTATGTAATGTAATTATAGTGCTTGAAAAGTGACAGTGACAGTTATTTTGGAATGACTCTCCCACCTCACGCACACACGCCAATCCACTAAAGCTTTAGCCATTATCGTCCCATCTTAATTATTATAGTGTCCACATCATGATCATTAGATTTAGGTGACTTTTTCCAGCCTAAATGCTATGTTTTCTGATTATCTTATATATATATATATATATATATATATATATATATATATATATATATATATATATATATATATATAATAAAACCTTTCTGGATTTAAAATACAATCTTTCTTTCCTGTATGTAGGCTACCCATAAACTTGTGTATGCTGTAGCTGTTGCCCTGGGGAATGGGGGGTGGAGGGAGTCCTGATGTAAGGTGTATGAATTTGTTTTGGCTTGCCATATAATCTTTGGACAGTTTGGTGTGAAACCACACAGAGAAGCAGCAGTTAAAGGTGGGGTTCGTTTTAAACTGGCTCTGATTTTTCTCTGGCTTTTCTATTGGTCTATTTCACAAGACAGTAGTTTTATATTAGCCCGTTACCTCACAGTAGTTTTATATTAGCCCGTTACCTCACAGTAGTTTTATATTAGCCCGTTACCTCACAGTAGTTTTATATTAGCCCGTTACCTCACAGTAGTTTTATATTAGCCCGTTACCTCACAGTAGTTTTATATTAGCCCGTTACCTCACAGTAGTTTTATATTAGCCCGTTACCTCACAGTAGTTTTATATTAGCCCGTTACCTCACAGTAGTTTTATATTAGCCCGTTACCTCACAGTAGTGTTATATTAGCCCGTTACCTCACAGTAGTGTTATATTAGCCCGTTACCTCACAGTAGTGTTATATTAGCCCGTTACCTCACAGTAGCCTGTTGACTCACAGTAGTTTTATATTGGCCTGTTGGCTCACAGTAGTTTTATATTGGCCTGTTGGCTCACAGTAGTTTTATATTGGCCTGTTGGCTCACAGTAGTTTTATATTGGCCTGTTGGCTCACAGTAGTTTTATATTGGCCTGTTGGCTCACAGTAGTTTTATATTGGTCTGTTGGCTCACAGTAGTTTTATATTGGTCTGTTGGCTCACAGTAGTTTTATATTGGTCTGTTGGCTCACAGTTGTTTTATATTAGCCTGTGTTTGCTGACAGGATTTATATATTAGGCTGTTGCTTGACAGGATTTTAATATTGGTTACCTCACACACACAAACATACATACATCTCTCTCACACACACATGCTGTACATCTTTGCCCCGTACCCACTCCACACACACACACACACACACACACACACACAAACATACACACCTCTCTCAAACCCACTACACACACAGACTTACATCTCTTTTTAAGCACTATGTATTTCCTTCAGGAAATGCAAATCTAGTTACATTAATGTAATACCTATTTTTCCTATTCAGGATGAGTCAGCTTATGCAGCATCATGGCTGTAGGTCTCTCATGCGGGACCGGAACAAGTTGACCGGGCTGGAGGATCGCTTTGACCTGGTTGTGGAGTCCAACGACGTCATCCTGGAGAAAGTGGTACGGAAAAATCATGGAAATGGAAAAATCAGAGCCACTTCCCTTAATGAAACATAATCTGGTCTTCGCACAGGCAGGGTGGGGCTCTGTTTGTGTTTGCCAACACCACCTACACCATAAAGAGCTAAGAAATGCTGGAACAAAGAAGGCATTAAATAATCACTGTTCTCTTCCCTGGTTGTTGCCTATGTGACACTGTGCAGTGTTGTAGTGTTGCCAGTAATTCACGTGTTGCCTTCAAGATTACGTTCCAAGTGAAACTTGGAAGTGTCTTGAAGTTATTACATCCTGGTATTTTGGTGTACCCCTTCTCCTCAAGTCACCCTGCGTGTTCCAAAGCTGCAGGACAGATGTGTTCTAATTAGTTCCCCTCACCATGTGATCAGGGTATTTTGCTGGACGAGGCTTCTGGAGTGAGTCGTTCTCAGCCTGTGATGCCTGCTGGCTATCAGCCTCCCAAAATCGTTGTGTCTAGCTGGAATCGCAAGGTCAGTGTGTCAATGTTTTGTGCAAATTATTCTAAGATGGATGATACCAAACCAGTTATAATGGAGTTATAGCAGGTGTAGTTGACATTGAACCAGAATGGCTGCCATGAGTGTTTCCCCCCTGACTTTCTTCTCCTCTGCCGACTGTTTTTGTTGACATGCCCCTCTAATCAGCACCTTCTAGAAGCCACTGTGCTATGCAGGCTACTCCATCATATGTGCTCTTTGTCACAGGGAGATGGTCATGGGAAAGAAACCTTCTGCCTTCTCCAGGCCAGGAACATCCAGCGGCCCCAGCTGAAGTTCAAGGAGAAGGTGGACAACAGCAACATGCCCTTCATCTCTAAGATCTTCATCAAACCCAATGCCACAAAGCCGCTGCCCTCATGTGAGTGTAACCGAGAGCCCCCTGGTGGCCTGTACTATAATAACCATGTCAGAGTACTGTCTTGGGGCCATGGGACTGCACGTAAACCGTGTAATCGGCAAGACTGTTTCTACACTTGCACTGTGAGAAGTCTGACACTTTACCCTTATTCAGTTTAGTTCGTATAATAAATAGATATTTAAAATAGCCATGTCACAACATCAAAAAAAGAGAAAAGAAGGGGGGCTGGGTCCCCAAACTCTAAATAGCATAGTTTAACCTTTGTAACACAGTGCCTATGGCTGTCACTTGTAGATTTCACAAATAAACACCTGCGTAAGGAGAGGCCTGAGGATTTAGACGTACCTGCAGCACTGGCTGACTTCATCCACCAGATGCGTACACAGGAACACATGGATGACATGTAAGCCTCACCGGCCTGCTTCCCTGTCTTCTTTCTTTTCATTGTGCGTAAATTCTCTGCCAGCGCCCTCTGTGTTTAATATGAGGGCAGAACGGACCTGCTTTGACTCCAATGCTACGGTATCTTCTAGGTTCTCGCATCCTTATCAGCACGAGCTGGAACGTCTGGTCATGCCGGAGAGCCTGGGCCATAAACCTGAACCACAGGTGACCCTGTGATACTCCTCCTGAAAACCCTCCAACTCTTTGTGCCCAGCAGGTGTTGGTTGCGTTTTTTTTTTGTGTACAATGTCTTTGCTTCAGCCATCATACTTTGTCCATTTGTCTGTCAGATGTATAAACCACTCGCGGAGACGAGCTGTACGTTCATCGACACGTTAGAGGACCTGGTTGCTTTAAACGAGAAGCTGGCCAAGACAACAGAGTTCGCAGTGGATCTTGAGGTATGAACAAGTTTGTTTTTGCAGGTTTGACCTGTTAGGAATACCACACCGTGCAGACCTTATCCACTTCAGTACTGGGAACCTGTCCTGACTAATCATGCTACACCTCCCTCACTTTTGTGTTCACATTTTGTGCTTTTTGTCTCCTCTCTACAGCACCACTCCTACAGGAGCTTCCTGGGAATCACCTGCCTGATGCAGATCTCCACCCGAGAAGAGGACTTCATCATCGACACCCTGGAGCTCCGCAGTGAGATGTACATTCTGAACGAGAGCTTCACCGATCCCGCGATCGTCAAGGTGATTGGCCTACTGCGCTGTTTTTGACCAAAATGTTCAAACTTCTGGCAAATTAAAGAAGAATTAAGTATTTTCTGACTCACATTTACTAAACTACACGTTTTCATGCTGTCATACTGTGAGGCTCAACTGGGGTTCTCCAGCCCAAAGGATTGTATCATTTTGGAAGTGCTAGTTTTGGGCATAAAAATATGTTTTGCTCCTGTGGTTTAAGAAATTGAAGAAACCTCTGTTTGCCATGCGTGATATGTCAGCATTTCGTTATGTATAGGTTTTCCATGGTGCAGACATGGATATCGAGTGGCTTCAGAAGGACTTTGGTGTCTACGTGGTGAACATGTTTGACACACACCAAGCCGCCCGCTCCCTGAACCTGGGCAGAAACTCGCTGGACCATCTCCTCAAGATCTTCTGCAATGTGGATGCCAATAAGCGCTACCAGCTCGCCGACTGGAGAATCCGGTACTGCGGTTGTTTGAGTTTGTTTCATTTTGGGGTTGTGTTTTAACTTCCTTCTGAACACAGCACTGTTTGCAATACTACAGAATATGTACTATCTATAGTATATTATCCTTACTGTGTATAATTGTGTATAATTCTTCTCCATTACCTACTGTTGTGTGTTTGTGTGTGACTCCTGCCAGTCCCTTGCCAGACGAGATGATGAATTACGCTCAGGGTGACACTCACTACCTGCTCTATGTATATGATCGACTAAGAGCGGACCTGTTTGATGCGGCCAATGGACAACCCAGCTTGGTACAGGTTGTTTGGTCCAAGAGCAGAGACCTCTCGCTCAAGGTACACCCATCTGTACAGTTATGACTGAAAAACACGATTGCCATTATATTTTAACATTGTCCATAAATCAGGTTGTAATGTGTGTCTACCCTTTGCTCAGAAATACATGAAGCCCATCTTCACCGAGGACTCGTACATGGAGCCTTACCGGAAGCAGAAGAAGAGTTTCAACAGTCAGCAGCTGGTGGCCTTCCGTCTGCTGTACGGCTGGCGTGACAAGCTGGCGAGGGAGGAGGACGAGAGTACTGGGTAATCAGACCTCCACCCTTCCTCAGACCCCACATAACATCAGACCTCCACCACCACACCCTTACTCGGACCCTACATAACATCAGACCTCCCCCACTACACCCTTCCTCAGACCCCACATAACATCAGACCTCCCCCACCACACCCTTACTCAGACCCCACATAACATCAGACCTCCCCCACCACACCCTTACTCAGACCCCACATAACATCAGACCTCCCCCACCACACCCTTACTCAGACCCTACATAACATCAGACCTCCCCCACCACACCCTTACTCAGACCCCACATAACATCAGACCTCCCCCACCACACCCTTCCTCAGACCCCACATAACATCAGACCTCCACCACCACACCCTTACTCAGACCCTACATAACATCAGACCTCCCCCACTACACCCTTCCTCAGACCCCACATAACATCAGACCTCCCCCACCACACCCTTACTCAGACCCCACATAACATCAGACCTCCCCCACTACACCCTTACTCAGACCCCACATAACATCAGACCTCCCCCACTACATCCTTCCTCAGACCCCACATAACATCAGACCTCCCCCACCACGCCCTTCCTCAGACCCTACATAACATCAGACCTCCCCCACCACGCCCTTACTCAGACCCCACATAACATCAGACCTCCCCCACTACATCCTTCCTCAGACCCCACATAACATCAGACCTCCCCCACTACACCCTTCCTAATATGTAAATATAAAAGACCCCACATAACATCAGACCTCCCCCACTACACCCTTCCTAATATGTAAATATAAAAGACCCCACATAACATCAGACCTCCCCCACTACACCCTTCCTAATATGTAAATATAAAAGACCCCACATAACATCAGATCTCCCCCACTACACCCTTCCTAATATGTAAATATAAAAGACCCCACATAACATCAGATCTCCCCCACTACACCCTTCCTAATATGTAAATATAAAAGACCCCACATAACATCAGATCTCCCCCACTACACCCTTCCTAATATGTAAATATAAAAGACCCCACATAACATCAGACCTCCCCCACTACACCCTTCCTTAGACCCCACGTACCATAACAAGGGAAGAGCTGCCCACTAGCATAGCTAAATCGATTAGAACATCAGCGCTATTATATTGGTGGACAATGACAGGAGATTCTTAAAAACAAAAAAAAAAACTAAACACAGGTCTGATGCATGTTTTGTTTGTTGTCATTTTAATGCTTGTTGGTACACGTTTTGAACCTTTTTCTTTAACCTTGCAGCTACATCTTGCCCAATCACATGTTGACGAAGATCGCTGAGGAGTTGCCCAAGTGAGTTCTCGCACACCACCACCTGTGCCATGGTCACTTTCGGCTCCTAAACTGCATGTGCACACCTTACATAACAATTGACCGTGTACCTTGAGTAGTTTTCCCTTGTTTCATACACACGCCGACTCATTGCTAGTGTTAGCGTCGTTAGCCATACTGGTCCTCAGCGAGCTAACGCTCCTAGCGTTAGCGTGGTTAGCCGAGCGCTGCTCTGACCTGCCTCTTGTCCGGTTGAAGGGAGCCCCAAGGCATCGTGGCGTGCTGCAATCCCACCCCGCCACTGGTGCGGCAGCAGCTCAACGAGCTCCACCAGCTCATCAAGCAAGCGCGGGAGATCCCGCTGCTTAAGGTGAGCTACGCAGAGCCCCGCTGGAGCTCGGCCACCGCCGCTGCTCGTCCGCCTTTTCCATGCCGGCTCCAGTAGTTCTGTTTAATTTATTTATTTTACATCTCCGCAGGCTGAGGTTCATGCAGAAAAAAAGAAGTCTGTTACCCAGAAAAGACAGGTATTTGAATTTGTTAGTGCTGCTACACAACCGTATGTGTGTGTTTAAGAGGATAAGGGGAAAATTCTGATTAGTTTTCTTCAAATAATTATTTATTTTTCAGTCTCCGTCGACTTTGTTTGGCCCCCATGATGTTTCTCATGTGTCCGAGACCAGCTTTATAGAGCTCTCTTCTCATGGTATGCCACAAGTGTTTGTCACCTGCTGATATGCAGTTTTTATTTAGGATTTCTACATATAGTTAACATTTTTTTTTCCTGATGTTCAAATAGAAACCCCAATCAAAGATGGAGTCCTGTTCTCTGAGGAAGAGGACACGAATCTCAGTGGTGACATGAAGTCTCTTAGTGGGCTCGTAGCTGCTGCGAAAATCACTCTCTTTGCAGTAAGAACATGTGTGGCACATTTTGTACAGTTGAACAGACCAACCAAACAATTAGCTACTTTGACATAAATGCAACTTGGGAAGGACTGTCTCCAGGACAGCTGTGGTATTAAAAGGCACTAGTATTGGTTAGTGGCTATATGGTGCGTGCTCCTTTAACCCCACCAAATCACTAGGAAATCTGTTTGGTTGTTTTCTGGAAATGGATTGTAAAGGATATTTGTGGTTTTGCTGTGTCTCTTGAAGGAGGAAGAGGATACAGACGACTCTGGTCACCTCACAGTGGCTCAGCAGAAGGCACACAGCATCATGGACTCTTTTGATAACCCCTTCCGAATGGTACAGAGCTTGCTGTTTGACGCTTCACACCGTAGCGCAGTCTCAGTCATCAGTCATTGACCCTGATGTTCCCTGATGTTTGTTGTCTTGTTTGCAGTATTTGCCCTCGAAGGATATTCACATCTCCAAAAATGCAAAGTATGACCCTTCGTCGAAGATTTATGAGGTAAATATTAGTATTGGACAGTCCTCAGGAGTACTCAACAGTGTACAAGCTCTACTGGTCTTTTTCTGCATAAAATGTTGCTCAAATTGTTTTAACGTTTTGACCTCAAGAAACACTGGGAAAGTTTTAGACATGACGTTTTTTGCCAGCAGCCATCTGGTACATTGGGGCAATTTATTTCAGATTTGGCAAACCTTGCAGAAAGCTTTGTGAGAGCTTATATTTGATCCCACAGCCATTTTTTAAAAAAAGGTACAACAGCATATCCTAGAGAGGGTGATCTGAGTGATGTCTGTTAGCTGCTTCTGTGGATCCACTAGGACAGCAGAATCTCCTCAGGCCAGTGCATTATGGCACTTTTCATTTCCCAGACTTCCATTTTCATTACTTTCAAAATTATTTACTTATTTTTCTTATGGAAATGAAATCCGTGTATTTTCTGGCTGTGATCTGAGGAACTGCTTTTTGTCATAGGCTCTTGTTTTCTTCTCAATCAGTTAAATGAGTATTTAATATAACACTTAGTCATTGAATAATCTGGGAGTTAATAATGGTAGCGAACTAAATGAAAGCCAGTAAGCATTTGAATAATATACCGGTTGACCCTTGTTGGCTTTAATGAATTATTGAGTGCTTCTGGCTAAAACACGTCTTTAATTCACCGTGCTCTGACTTTGATTGAGCTTCATCAGACCGAGGTCGTGCGGTCCTTGTTTAACTGGTTGTGCTCCGCTGATCTAATCTAGATCAGTAATCGGTGGAAGTTGCAGAGTGTGGAGCAGCAGCAGAAGGAGGTGCAGGCTAAACGACAGGAGCAGGAGCAAGCGAGGAGAGCTCGAGGTACCGCCGTGCTCACGGACCCCCCCCACAATACGACAGCTACACCACTGCAGGTCTGCTCGTCTTTGGAGGATTTTGTGTGAGTGTGTGTATGTGTGTGTCCTTTCTTTCAGAGGAGCGTAAAAAGGCCAAACAGAGCTATCAACAGTCGCTGCAGAACGTCAGTACAGTTAGGCAACAAGTTATGGTGAGTCCCTTCAGAACATCTTCGTTTCACATCACTGTTCACGTCATAGCCCATCTGTGGAGCTAATTCAGTGCTGGCTGTGTAGGGTCTGCCGGCACCTCAACAAACCAAAACTGCACCTGCACTTTGCATTTAACTTTGCCTGCTGATTTTTGATTGGCTTACAATTGCCAGTGGGAGGGGGGAAATGAGATAAATCAGAAAAAGAAAATCATGCATAAGTGCAAATTTGAAACACACGTGCTGAACATGTTTTAATGATCCATTTGAAGATGTTCCTTACAATTGGACTAACAAAATTCCGCTCTGCACCAGCATGTGGTACTGTGGGTCCATTTTCACAACTGATAAACAGAAGATGTTTTACAGTACGACTGTCCCAATTCTCACCCTAAGCCCTAAGTTTCTTGAAGTGTACACTTTCATGTCAAGGCTGCTGAACCGTGATCTGCCCTTATTTGCCGCCATGGTGGGTTTAGCGGCCCCTGCTGCTTCCTCTGGCGCTATAGCGAACTCCGTGGTGTTTCTCCATTTTTGAGGAGTCTGTGGTTTATCAAAGAAACATCATGGGATTTCAGTGGAACATGGCTGCCTCTGGTCTTGCTGTATGATGCGGACTAGAGAGTGATGAAGTGCTTATAGGAGGAGCTCTTGAAACCTCTTGCAGCCATGCACACCTGAATCAGTTCATTGGTGAGGTCCATCTCTTTATGGTGTTCCTGCACAATCTTCACTTCCGACTAACCAATCCAGTGCAGCCTTTTAGTGAGTCTGTTCTCTTCTGAATGTACCCAGAGCATCATATGCTGTCGGAGATGGTAAATAATTCATCACAATCTTAAGATGAGGAGAAAATCAGAGTTTTCATTTCTGCTAGTGAAAGGCTTGCAGCCCGATTTAACAAGCTCTCTTCTTTAAATACTTACTCTAAGTCAATACCGGTGATTACTTATTAAAATTGAAAGGGGAGTCTCTACCAGAAGTCGGAGGAGGAATTCCTGAAAACAAGGAAGGCACTGATATGGTTCTTTTTCTAAACAACCAGAGGTGTCAATTCCAGGTTCAGAAAGTAAAAGTCCTCACCAGGATTTTGCTCAGGCTTCCTGGATTGTGTTGATTCCACTAATTTTACCTGGATTGCACTAATTTGAAAATCTAGCAAGCTTGAGCAAAATCCTGGTGAGGACTTTTACGTTCTGAACCTGGAATTGACACCTCTGCAAACAACCTATTCAAAAATACAATTGACTTCACCTGCTGACCGTGACCTCTGAATCGAACGGGCACATCAGGCGCCGACACAGAAACCGGATAACATACAGGGGAAGTCCCGCTCCATTGTGGCCAAGTTTTAAAGTTATTGCACAAAAGAGGAGATTCTTCAGAAAATATGGCAGAAGAAAATTTTATTCTGTGATGAAACACATTTCTTTGTTGACCATGACTTTCCTACTGAAATACTTAAACGCAAGGAATACGTGAATGTTAAAAAAATAATAATAATAATAATAATATTAATTTCCACTTCTATAGCGCCTTTCAAAGTACCCAAGGACGCTGTACAGAGAAATACAAAAAACAAAAACACAGACAAGAACAGACAATAAAAAAGAAAAAAGAAAATCCCATAGAACAGACCTAAGTTGAGGAAGTTGTGAGAAAATGTTGATTAAATAGGTGGGTCTTTAGTTGAGCCTTGAATGCGTTAAGAGATGGTAACAGACGGAGGGAGAGGGGAAGAGAGTTCCAGAGAGTAGGAGCCGCCACACTGAAAGATCGACCACCCATGGTGCTTAACTTGAATCTAGGAACAACTAAGAGTTAAATAAAGTGTTGAAGAATGAACGAATAAGATTTCAGACTCCATATCCAACAAAGATGTGGGTGTTCTTTGAGGACGGCACACACCTTTATCAAGACGTGGAAGAGGCGACAAGAGACATGGTTGCCCGTGGACTCTGGGTGGCAGTCACGACACCTGCAGTAGCCCAGGATCATGAAGATTCAGCTTCTATCGTCCTGGCAGAGGGCGAGTGGACGCCAAGTGCGCAGTAGTAGCCAGGAACATGACCCCAAAGTAACGGGAGATAACACACAGAAAGCCCGTCATGCACGACTCAAGATAAAGCTCCAGGGATTCAGAAGAACAGTGTCGAACGAGAACTGATGCCCCACGGTCACTCCATAAAGTCAGTTATGTTCCATCAAAGATGTATCTTCCTCATGATAGTTTGAGGTTCCCATCCCCCTTCTTTGAGTTACCTTGATTAAAGGTCGAGATAGCCAAATGTTACTTCTCTCCCCCCCCCCCCCCCCCTCCCTTTTTTTTTTTTATTAAACATTTACACTTGCATCCTCATTAATACGAATGTTTGCTAGTATGTTGACTCTATACAGGGCCCCTTCCTCACAAAGAGGTGGAACATCTCCCTACTGGGACGTAGACTAGACAAGGGGCCACAGGACACTCTCTGTGAGAGCCTTAGTCTTCGCAAAAACAGGATAGAACACGTGTTTCCAAGTTTATGTTTCCTTTTACTTTTTGCTTGGTACTGTTTTTTTTTTGTTGCTTGGAACGGTTGAGAAACAGTTCCGAAATAAGTTTCTGTGACATAGGATCTATTGACCTGTTGGTCATGTGTCTGTGAAATTCATATTGGTGAGAAAACATGTAAAACATTGTGGAGATTAAACACAAATGCCCTAAACAATCCACAGTTTGTTACCCAGATGAAATGGAAAATAAAACGGTTCCTAGAGGAAAATGAAAGGGGGGAGGTTGACCCAGCAATAGAGTGGGATGCTTTAAAAGCAGTCATTCATAGGAAAATCATATCCTGGTGTGCCTATAATAAGAAAATTAAACAATAAAACATTTCAGAACTAAATAAAGAACAAAAAAATCTTGAAGTAAAACTTAACACGTTGAACAGAATAAAATACCAGCTCTCTTAGTAAGTCTAGATGTTGACGTTTTGGACCACTTTGGCATGCACCCAAACTTCATTAACGAATAAAAATTAATGGAGGTCTCTCAGACACAATTATATTACAGCGAGTTACACGGCAAGGATCCCTATTTCACCACTGCTTTTTACCTTGTATATTGAACCCCTCACACAATGGTTAAGACAGACAGAAGACATCAGAGGGATCACTATAAATGAGGAGGAACACAAAGTAGCTTTATACGCGGATGACATTTTGATATATTTACGTGATCCCTCTAAAACATTTTTCAAATCAATGTCCTTGTTACAAAAAGTCAGTGGAAATGTACAAACTCCCAGACGTGGTGGGAATTTAACGTGAAATGTCTCATTCGTTTTTTCATATCTCCAAAGCAACAAGCATATCTAGATGTGGGAAGAGATAGTTGTTGGAGGTGGTGTGGGTCTCGGGAAGCTGATCATTGGCATGTATTTTGGGTATGCCCCAAAATAAAACCATGTTGAACAGAGATTCATAAAACGTTAATTATTATGTTTAATGATATTATACCATTGTAGTTCTATCACTTATTTCTGGGGAATTGTGACTTCCCAATTGGCTTTGCTGATAAATATTTATTTTCCATTCTCACATCCGCTTGTAAAAAAACACTTACGAGACATTGGCTGCTTCCCGAGCCCCCCACAATCTCAGAATGGATAAACATTGTGAATGAGATATACTTAATGGAAGCAATTAAGTTTTCCATTCGAATCAATAAAAGTATATTTATCTGCCTATGGAGTAAGTGGGTTAGATGTATAAAACCTAATTAGGCCCATTAGAGTTTGTGGGGGTACAACACTGACGACCCCTCTATCTTACTTATCTCACTTCTCTTTTGTTTTGATGGTCTCTCCCTCATGTCCGATACTTGCATAGTTAAAACAATTTGGTTGATCAACACATTATATAATGTACTGACTTCTTTCTCCCTAACTGTTCTAAGTTTATAAATAGTTCAAATATCCAGTGAAAAAAACGAACAATAAATGTATATATGTATATGCAGGTATATGTATATACCCTTTCCTTGTAACCATTGATGCTTGTCTCCAATTAAATAAAAACAAAACATAAAAAAGATGAGGAGAAAATCTTATTTTTGGAGTAGCTAAAATATACACTGCACACAGAGTATGCACAGTGTTTGTGAAATGGCCTGTTTGGTGGTTGTTTTTGGTGCTGAACTGACTGCATAATGACCTCAGCCTGCATGTTTTATTTTGCACTTTCCATCACCAGGAATCAAAACAAGGAGGGCAGAAGAGGGAAAGGGTTGCGAGTGAAGCTGGAGTAGAAACTACCAAACCTCACAAGAAGGTCATGAAGAGTGAGGAGGAGACACCAGTTGCATCTGCCACGCAGGAACAGGCTGAAGATTCAAATCCATCCATGTTCTTCACACCCTACGACTACAGCCAATCAACTTTAAAAGTTTTCGCTGGTATGAAAAGACCTTTCTCCTACAAGTTTGCTAGGAAGTTGGTGAATGCACGCCAGACAGCTTAGCCGGTGCACTGCATTGCATATGTGCTTAGCTTGTCTCTGCATTATAGCCATTCAAAAATTACTTCCAATTGCTTCAGGCTCTGGGACGCCTCGGAGCACCAACACGCCTTGGATTTTAAAGATGATCTTAACGTCATCTTTTGCAAAGTGTGGCTGTCCTCGTGATGCCATTAAATACGTCTTACCTCTTTCTGCTCTCCCGCCCACCTCTTCCATAGGGACCGCTTTCCCCCTTTCATGCAGGGGTGTCGAACTCGAGGCCCGCGGGCCAAATGTGGCCAGCTGCGTCATTTTATGTGACCCACGAGAGCTTTAAAAGCCTAATTATCTTTAACTTTTATTTTTTTTATTTTATTTTTTTTTTTTAAATACGTACAGTGACCAAAAACGTAATTTCTCACAATTATTACCCACGAAGTGACGGCATCTCGACACTGCAGTGTTTCCACATCGATTTGATTTGCCCAATAAGTGTAATTGAGAAATACAAATAATGATCCCAAAATGTCCAGGAAAAGAAAAAATTATGCAGATGGAAGGGTGTTTCAAGAAAGAGAGGAAAGCTATTTTCACAGTTTTTATATTTTATAAATTTACAGTTTAAACATAAGTTTTGAACAAAGTAAATGTGATGTTATTTTTCTTTTGACTTGGATAGTTTGATCGTTGATTGATGGAGTAATGTGGGTTTCATAACCTAACAAATTAAAAGGATTTATGTTATAATAACAGAGCAACAAGCAAACATTTTTACATCTATGCAAATATATATGGTATATTGTTTCTTGAATAAGTAATAAATTCAGAGTTATTTAACATTAAGGAGTAGTTACATTTATAAGTTAAATATGGTCCTCTGTGGGCAATGATTATGCTGATGTTGCCCGGGGTGAAAATGAGTTTGACACACCTGGTTTAATGTGTGAACCACTGTTTCACAAATGTTTAATTTGCTTGTCAGGAGGAAAATCCAAAGACTCCACCCAGTTTGATCCCAACAGGCAGGCCCACGAGCGCAAACGGAAGGTGATGTTACTACACGCTGTGTGTCTCATCCTCACACGGGCCCACCGAGATTCAGACACGTTCATTTGATCTATACTGAATGCAGGGAGGAGAAAAAGTGAATTAAAAAGCTTCTTTTTTTTTCTTCCTCAGAAAAACCCAAAAGGACAGAAGCAGAATGCCGCTGGAGGCAGGAGCATGTCCTATATGCCTGCAAAATCAGAGAGGTAAAGGAATTTACTAGTGGGCTAGGATTGAGTCCTACATGCCTGCATATGCTTGTGAATATACTAGTGCATATACGATTTGGTGCATGTAAGGTTGCTTCCGTAACCACAGATGGAGTATTGTGCAGTATTGTTCATTATATGTATATAATGCATATTATATGTAATATATATTATTTGTCTATATATAATTTATACATATGTAATTCATAAATATGCATGTTTTTATGCATGTATTTTCAGAGGATTTCGTCATAACTGGCCCAGAAGATAGAAGCCTTGGTGCATACTTGGCTCCTTTACTTAAAGGCTCCAAGTACCAGTTTTCCTTCTCCAAGTTCTTTTCTTATTTTAAGAATGTGGACTATTTTTTATCAAAATATTTCATGTAGCACATTTGGAAAAGGCTACATTGTGTTCCAACCAATTTCTGAAAACTATTAAAATGACATTTAAGAGTTTGCTGTGCATTTCTGTGTCACAGGAAGGGAAGAAATGAGTGATTGGGAGATGTCCTCACATTTGAAAAGGAATCAACTTGGTTAAAAACAAGTACAACAAGACTTTCTGATGGGGTGCAGGATATGGCACTGGTTAAAAAAAAAACTGCTCTATATTTTTTCTGTCAAACCATAAATCTACATACTGTAACATATTAAGAAGAGCATGACTGAGTTGCCCTAAGGTGGAACACTTGATACATCATTACATCAACTGTTTAGATAGGAGGAGGATAAAGAAGTTTTTATAATGTTAAATATGCATATTGCATATTTGTGTGTTAATAGAGGGATAGTAGTGTCAAGTTTTAGTGTACATTTATTTACAATAAATAAAAAACAAGTTTAGCATGTTTCAAACAAACCAGAGGGTTATTTCAGAAAGTGGGTTTAGCAAAACCAAGGCCAGAATAAGATTTTATTTTCCTTTCTTCGGGGCAATAAACATAACGTAAGGCATTTCCTTTTGATGTCATTAGCTGAGCATAAATGGGCATAAATCTGAAAGCCAAGATCTCCATGTAATTTTATTGTATTATGTATTGTATTATTGTATCCATGTAAATTGTTTATTATACCCTGCACAGACCTTCATTCCTACTACTGCATCTTCAGTAGTAAATGTGGATGTACAAAACATATATTTTAATTCAAGGCGTTATTTAACAATATATTTGCTTTCTCCACTAATTTTATGTATAATAGTTATAAATATTATGTCATCAATAGCCTAATAGTAATTGGCTATGTGATGCATTCCAGGCTGCAACACATTTGAACAAGGTATATCGCATCAGAGTCATGCTACTGTCACATCAGGTCATTGTCTTATAATCACGTTTGCTCCCATGTGATTAAGACACAGTTCTTCTCCCTGCTGTCTCCTATGATACCAGAGGCAGGATTAGGTGTAAATGTAGGCCAGGCCACATTCCAGTGCCTGGTTGATGAGTGGTCAACTTGGAGAAGGCATGACATTTTATTGTGGTTTGCTTACTACAACAGTCACCCTACCACAGGCCTACCACAGTGACCCAGAAGAAGAAAACAAGGTGGAGAAGGTGAAGTTCTTAAGACACCCTGCTTGCATTAAACTACTAATCAATAAATGTTTAAAACCATCACTATCCCCATGGATAAATATAAAGATGGTAGTAAAGACTACTGAAAAGGGGGACTCGTTTTCGTGTCATGTGAATCTGTAATCTCCCACCCAATTTCCAAGATCCCATGACCCTAACTCCTAAAACATTCCCTCTCCTGCATTTACACATTAATTGATGGTGGTCCTGAAATTGTATTCTGAAATGCACCCCACACCCACTAAATAATTAAATAATCTGCAGTTTTCACAATTATATTTTTCTTTGAGGCCCGAAAAAGTATCTGTTGTGTGTTCAGAATACATCAGAAAAAAATGGCATTGTACAATAATTATGGTAAAGACGCATTTGAATCACAACTAATACGAGCCCGCGACTTTGAAAAACGAGCATGTCCTGTCTGGGTACTCGTAGAAATGTCCACTTGCACTTGCCGTATTTTTTTGAATTTGTGGTTCCGCATGTTCCGTTGATTGTACATAACTTAAAACTAGCTCCTATATTTCGTCTTTGCGGTCCTGACTTTCCACGATGAACGTCCAACCTTCAAATCCTAATAACCCAATAGTGTTCTTCGACATTTCAATCGGCGGACAGGTAAGGAACACCTTCACTCCTCAACAAGCTCCAGTCTGCTCTTCAGATGCAGCGTGATGATCATCATGGTGTGTTCATGGTGGCGTTTGCAGGTCAACACCACGGCGCGACTTTCTTGAACGTCTTGGGGACTTTTAGACTCGTTGTAAGCCCTGCTAACCAACCAGCTGGGTATTTTGTGCTAGCTGTTTTTAAAAAGCGCAATAAGTAGACAGTTAGCTTTGTAACCGCTAAGGTCTGTGGTCACAAGTTACAGCATGTGTGGAGGCCACCTATAAATGTGTTTATATGTACATATATGTGGAGTCCACCTTTATATATGCGTTTATATGTACATATATGTGGAGTCCACCTTTATATATGCGTTTATATGTATGTGGAGTCCACCTTTATATATGTATTTACATGTATGTGGAGTCCACCTTTTATATATGTATTTACATGTATGTGGAGTCCACCTTTATATATGTATTTACATGTATGTGGAGTCCACCTTTATATATGTATTTACATGTATGTGGAGTCCACCTTTATATATGTATTTACATGTATGTGGAGTCCACCTTTATATATGTATTTATATGTAGGCCTACATGTATGTGGAGTGCACCATTTTATGTGTTTATATGTACATATATGTGGAGTCCGCCTTTATATATGCGTTTATATGTACATATATGTGGAGTCCGCCTTTATATATGCGTTTATATGTACATATATGTGGAGTCCACCATTTTGTGTTTATATGTACATATATGTGGAGCAGAGGTGGGACCAAGTCAGTGTTTTGCAAGTCTCAAGTAAGTCCAAGTCTTTATCCTCAAGTCCCGAGTCAAGTCTCAAGCAAAGACAGTCAACTCAAGTCAAGTCTTGAGTCAAGACAGGCAACCGTTAAGTCAAGTCCCAAGTCTGAAACTTGGAATTTCAAGTCCTTTCGAGTCAGTTTTTACAGGCACCAACGCTTTACGAATGCTACGCTGATGCGTTTCTTTACTCGTTTTGTTGGTGTCCGCCAGCCAAAAGATGACAAATCATTTACATTTTATCTTCTCTTAATTACATAAATGTACTTAAACAAGAATGTTTCGTTACATCATTTTACACGAAAATAGCAAGCTTCATCGTAAGCAAGATGCTGTCATTACGAATGGTTATTCTAAACATTTGGATAAAATGTTTAAATATAGACTAATAAAAGGTTAGGGTTATTTTTTCATTGTTTTCTGTTATTGTGGGGTCACGGTGTAGGCTACTATTGTTACCTGGAGATTCAGTGGGGTCACATATTCTGATGGCTGCCGTCAGAATTGGTGACCCCAGTTAAAAAGGCTCACCTGTACATCCCATTCATGATTTCTTTGTTGGCTGCAATGGTGAGGGGATGGTAAATCTTGTTTAAGTACATTTATGTAATTAAGAGACGATAAAATGTAAATATAAACATCTGTCATATTTTGGCTCGTGGACACCAACAAAACGAGTAAAGAAAGTGCATCAGCGTAGTTTACGTAGCATTCGTAAAGCGTTTGTGCCTCTGAACAGAAACTGTGAAATAGCGCCCCTTGTGGTCACAAAACTCGACGGTCACAGAATCTGGTGTAACACCTGTCTGCGTCAGAAGGACGGAAATGAAATTAATGGGGCGCACTTTATAAATATTAATATGCGTTTTAAAATTTAGATTTGGGGTAAAAAAAATCAAGTCTTTGCAAGTAAACAGGTTCAAGTCCAATTCAAGTCCCAAGTTATTGGTGTAAAAGTCCAAGTCAAGTCTAAGTCTCTGAATATTTTTTCAAGTCAAGTCAAAAGTCTTAATATTAATGACTCGAGTCTGACTCGAGTCCAAGTCATGTGACTCGAGTCCCCACCTCTGATGTGGAGTGCACCATTACATATGTGTTTATATGTACATATATGTGGAATCCACCTTTATATATGCATTTATATGTACATATACAGTCATGCCCGAAAGTATTCATACCCCAGGCAAATTTTGACTTAAATTTACTTTTATTTAACCAGAAATTATATTTTTGACACAGGCATCTCCCAGGAGATAATACGATGATGTACAAGAGGCATCATTGTAGGGAAAAAATATTTCTCAGCTTTTATTCACATTTGAACAAAAAATGGCATGTCAAATTGTTCATACCCTTCTCAATAATTAATAGAAAAGCCTTTATTGGCTATTACAGCAATCAAACGCTTCCTGTAATTGCTGACCAGCTTTTTGCATGTCTCCACTGGTATTTTTGTCCATTCATCTTCAGTGATGAGCTCCAACTATTTGAGATTGGAGGGTCACCTTGCAATCATCCTGATCTTTAGCTCCCTCCACAGATTCTCAATTGGATTCAAGTCATGACTCTGGCTGGGCCACTGCAAAACATTAATGTTTTTGTCTGCTAACCATTTCTTCCACCACTTTGGCTGTGTGTTTTGGGTCGTTGTCGTGCTGAAATGTCCACTGGTTCCTATGGCCAAGTTTCTCTGCAGACTGCCTGATGCTGTTGTTGAGAATCTTGATGTATTGCTCTTTTTTCATGGTGCTATTTACTGTGATCAAGTTCCCTGGTCCATTGGCTGAAAAACACCCCCAAAACATTAGGTTCCCACCACCATGTTTGACAGTGGGGATGGTGTTCTTAGGATTGAAGGCTTCTCCGTTTTTACGCCAAATGGTGGACACATCATTGTGGCCAAACAATTCAATTTTTGTATCATCTGACCATAAAACAGATCACCAGAAGTCTTCTTTGTCCAGATGAGCATTTGCAAAGGTCAAGCAGACATTTGTGTGCCTTTTCTGGAGAAGTGGTGTCCTCCTTGGTCTGCGTCCGTGGAACCCAGCAGTGTGCAGTGTCCGTTGGACTGTCTGCCTTGAGATGTTGCCACCAGCAGAGCCCAGATTCACCAGGATGGCCTTGGTGGAGATCCTTGGATGTTTCTTCACCTCTCTCACTATTCTCCTGGCCAGCACAGGTGTCACTTTTGGCTTCCGACCACATCTTCTGAGATTTTCCACAGTGCAGAACTTCTTGTATTTTTTTATAATACTTTGCACTGTAGCCACTGGAACTTGAAAACATTTTGATATGGCTTTATAGCCCTTTCCTGACTTGTGAGCAGCCACAATGCACAGCCATGACCGTCCACAAACCAACTGCAGAGAGCTGCTGTTTTTCTCCTGTTGAGTTGATTAAAACAGCTGTTCCCAATGAATCAGGGTAATTAGGATGCTTTAAAACAGCTTGCACTATTTGGAATGGTATAGAACTTTGGATTTCCCCCCCTACACTGTGACAGTTTTCAAAGGGTATGAATAATTTTGGACATGTGGGAAATTATTTTCCACAATGATGCCTCTTGTACATCATCGTATTATCTCCTGGGAGATGCCCGTGTCATTTCCAGTCAAAAATATATTATCTGGTTAAATAAAAGTAAATTTTAGTCAAACTTTGACAGGGGTATGAATACTTTCGGGCATGACTGTATGTGGAGTCCACCTTTATATATGTATTTATATGTACATATATGTGGAGTCCACCTTTCTTGACTGCAACGTATGTGAATGTGTATATATATGTGTGTGTGTGTGTGTGTGTGTGTGTGTGTGTGGATTCCACCTTTTAAGATGTATGTCAAATCTGATAATTAAGTAATTAAGAATTCAGATCTGGTATATCGGTGCAGGAAGCTACTGAACTTCAGTAATCTTGGAATCATCTTAAAGATGCAGGAAGGAATGTCTCTCTCAGTTAGTGTCCAGTGGTCTGAAAGGAATGTCTCTCTCAGTTAGTGTCCAGTGGTCTGAAAGGAATGTCTCTCTCAGTTAGTGTCCAGTGGTCTGAAAGGAATGTCTCTCTCAGTTAGTGTCCAGTGGTCTGAAAGGAATGTCTCTCTCAGTTAGTGTCCAGTGGTCTGAAAGGAATGTCTCTCTCAGTTAGTGTCCAGTGGTCTGAAAGGAATGTCTCTCTCAGTTAGTGTCCAGTGGTCTGAAAGGAATGTCTCTCTCAGTTAGTGTCCAGTGGTCTGAAAGGAATGTCTCTCTCAGTTAGTGTCCAGTGGTCTGAAAGGAATGTCTCTCTCAGTTAGTGTCCAGTGGTCTGAAAGGAATGTCTCTCTCAGTTAGTGTCCAGTGGTCTGAAAGGAATGTCTCTCTCAGTTAGTGTCCAGTGGTCTGAAAGGAATGTCTCTCTCAGTTAGTGTCCAGTGGTCTGAAAGGAATGTCTCTCTCAGTTAGTGTCCAGTGGTCTGAAAGGAATGTCTCTCTCAGTTAGTGTCCAGTGGTCTGAAAGGAATGTCTCTCTCAGTTAGTGTCCAGTGGTCTGAAAGGAATGTCTCTCTCAGTTAGTGTCCAGTGGTCTGAAAGGAATGTCTCTCTCAGTTAGTGTCCAGTGGTCTGAAAGGAATGTCTCTCTCAGTTAGTGTCCAGTGGTCTGAAAGGAATGTCTCTCTCAGTTAGTGTCCAGTGGTCTGAAAGGAATGTCTCTCTCAGTTAGTGTCCAGTGGTCAGAAAGGAATGTCTCTCTCAGTTAGTGTCCAGTGGTCTGAAAGGAATGTCTCTCTCAGTTAGTGTCCAGTGGTCTGAAAGGAATGTCTCTCTCAGTTAGTGTCCAGTGGTCTGAAAGGAATGTCTCTCTCAGTTAGTGTCCAGTGGTCTGAAAGGAATGTCTCTCTCAGTTAGTGTCCAGTGGTCAGAAAGGAATGTCTCTCTCAGTTAGTGTCCAGTGGTCTGAAAGGAATGTCTCTCTCAGTTAGTGTCCAGTGGTCTGAAAGGAATGTCTCTCTCAGTTAGTGTCCAGTGGTCTGAAAGGAATGTCTCTCTCAGTTAGTGTCCAGTGGTCTGAAAGGAATGTCTCTCTCAGTTAGTGTCCAGTGGTCTGAAAGGAATGTCTCTCTCAGTTAGTGTCCAGTGGTCTGAAAGGAATGTCTCTCTCAGTTAGTGTCCAGTGGTCTGAAAGGAATGTCTCTCTCAGTTAGTGTCCAGTGGTCTGAAAGGAATGTCTCTCTCAGTTAGTGTCCAGTGGTCTGAAAGGAATGTCTCTCTCAGTTAGTGTCCAGTGGTCTGAAAGGAATGTCTCTCTCAGTTAGTGTCCAGTGGTCTGAAAGGAATGTCTCTCTCAGTTAGTGTCCAGTGGTCTGAAAGGAATGTCTCTCTCAGTTAGTGTCCAGTGGTCTGAAAGGAATGTCTCTCTCAGTTAGTGTCCAGTGGTCAGAAAGGAATGTCTCTCTCAGTTAGTGTCCAGTGGTCTGAAAGGAATGTCTCTCTCAGTTAGTGTCCAGTGGTCTGAAAGGAATGTCTCTCTCAGTTAGTGTCCAGTGGTCTGAAAGGAATGTCTCTCTCAGTTAGTGTCCAGTGGTCAGAAAGGAATGTCTCTCTCAGTTAGTGTCCAGTGGTCAGAAAGGAATGTCTCTCTCAGTTAGTGTCCAGTGGTCAGAAAGGAATGTCTCTCTCAGTTAGTGTCCAGTGGTCTGAAAGGAATGTCTCTCTCAGTTAGTGTCCAGTGGTCAGAAAGGAATGTCTCTCAGTTAGTGTCCAGTGGTCAGAAAGGAATGTCTCTCTCAGTTAGTGTCCAGTGGTCTGAAAGGAATGTCTCTCTCAGTTAGTGTCCAGTGGTCAGAAAGGAATGTCTCTCTCAGTTAGTGTCCAGTGGTCAGAAAGGAATGTCTCTCTCAGTTAGTGTCCAGTGGTCTGTTGTGCAGGTGTTACGCCAGAATCTGTGACCGCAGACCGCTGTTGCCCATTTTCTGCCTATGTTTTTGAGAAAAGGCACAAAGAGTGTTTACACAAACAACTCATCAGTATTACAATGCAGATTACTCAACATTCAAACTTGTAATTGCTGGATAACATTACTTCCTATGGGAAAAGAGGCAACATTGATATCATACTAACCCCCTAGGTAGGCTATTTGTCAGCAGAAAGTACAAAATGAAAGTTCACGTAAGTAAGTTTTAGCCAGATTTAGGCTTATATTAGCGTCCTTCAAAATTCCAATGAATGATTGAGTACCTATGTGTATGTCTCACATTATTTGCCAAAACTACGTTATTCCCCGACAACACACGTGCAGAAAATACATCTATGTTCTCTGCGGTCACGGAGTTCGGTGTAGCACCTGATCGTCTGCGTTTCCGTCAGCTCATTCAGCGTCTCCTCCAGGTGGCTCTGGGACTGGCGCAAAGGTCTGCCTAGACATAGCACACTTGACATGCACACAGTCTGCCTTCTGGTTCAATTGCACCATTATTTACTCCCAGAATAGATTTGTGTTATGGCAAAACACAAAAGCAGTACACTTTCTGTAATTAGCATAACTAAAAAAAAAAAACCCACATTAGTTTTTTAAGTGACAACATTCATTGCAGTAATAGCACATACAACACAAACAAACACGTTTAAAAAAGCCATACAAATTATAGAGACTTTTTAAAATAAACGTAGGAAAGAACAAAAATAAGAATGTTGATATTTGATCAGCTCTTTGTTGCTATGCATTTTTATTTTGACAATGTGAATCATTTTTCTTAATCTCTCATAGAACAAGCTCTTGCAGTCAGCATGTTTGTATGACACACATACACATTCTCATAACTAGTCAGAAATATGAGAATGTAGAACTGCCTGTCCCTTTTATCCTGTAGCCAGATACCCTATTGTTGCCCAAAGTGTGTGTGTGTGTGTGTGTGTGTGTGTGTAAAGTAGATCAGCAAAGACTCTAGAATAACGGAGCTGTCTTTATTGTTCTGCAGATAAAAGCTTTAGTTTGCTATTGTAGTACAATTTGTAAAAAAGACAAAATTTATGTTAACATTACACAACTGCCACCCATTTATGTTTTGATGGGTTAATACTAACCACCTTATTCTATTTTCAGCACCATGAATGAAATTTGTGCAGTTCACTACAATAAATATATCTCATGCTTATACCTGGTTTTATTTAAGCTCAAATTACTTAAAACTATTTAGTTGTTATTTCTTCAAATCCTTTAACTTGTCTTGCCTGGTTTTACAGTGTATGTTTGAAATATGAGCTTGGTGGCTCCTGTGCGGGTTGTCGTCTGGCAGTAACTTTGTGTGTTGTGTATTCATAAACACCCACTGCAAAACAAGTGGGAATTTGTTTATGCTCCTAATATGGGATACTGATGTTGGTGCTGGGCGCTATGACCAAAATTCTATATCACAATATTTTTCAAAATTATATCGGTTTCACGGTATTTGACGGGTTTTCCCCCATGCATGATGTGTTAACTGCATTGATTATGAAAAGAATTACTGCAGTAGCGTGGTTAAGAGTAGCCTATTCCACTGTTAGAAAAATGTCTCCGCCTAAGTATTACATGTAATACAGATTTGCATGGCCCCACATGATCAGTTTTCAAATGGTAGCAGTAAAGTAGTGAATGAATCATATAGCATGACAGTTGCAGTAAAAATGCAAAACCTTTTATTTTTTATCTCTTTTAATGTGATAAAAAGCTAATTATTTCAAATCATTTCGACCACATGTGTATTTGAATAAATATGTAACTTAATTAAGCTGAAGGTGCTGGGAAATATTGAGAATGGACCTTGAAAGTGCCGTACAAGTGCTTGAATTCAACCTTGTAAAGGTGGATGAACACTGCAAACATAACAGCACAAAATTGCTGAAGAGCGGAACACGACCTCGACACGCCACAGCGGAGCCCCTGTGATTACGATTGCTACCCGTATTTTCCAGACTAAAATAATTAACACCCTTGAGCCAGTGTGTCTTTGGACATAGATAATGCCGTTTGCTGTGATGGATAATTAAAGTCTACCTCTTATTTACGCATAGAAACATAAATCGACAATATAATCTGTAGCGTCTTTATGCGGATAAACGAGGGGAGTCGGAATTCGACACAACACCGGCTGAAAGCCAAATGTGCCACACGTGAAATGTTACATGCACCGTTCAGAAATGGATCGGTTCAGTTAAATGTGTTCAGTTCAGTAGATATATGCGGCTTATACAGCATTTAACATAAAAAATAACTTTGTAGGTGCGGCTTATATTGAGGTGAGCTCTATAGTCAAAAAAATATGGTACTTCCTGACAACAGACATGGCTCCTTTCTTTGGCAAAAGTTCCTTTGGGGCATCATCTTTTACTTCAATGTTTGGTAGAATTTGTGGTTCAGAGCGTCCCTCGTTTTCAGCAAGCTAGATTTGAGCTGTGTTGCATCTGTGCTTAGCGGCGCAGCAATAAAAAGCGTTCCTTGAGAAACAATTAACAACCATGTTGTGTTCCGGACACGTGAAGGCTATTTAAACCGGTGTGGCCAGTTTATGAAAAATTCTTATGATAACAAAAATAAATACCGATATACCGCCCAGCATTAACTGATGTTAGAAATGTGTTTTTAAAAAATATCCTTCAACACTACAGGTGTAATTGTAGGGCAGTGTTCTATGTGATGACATCTTGTGGAATCCACCACATACCTTGGGTTACTAGTTCTGGTACTTTCTTAGAATTTGTGTTCTTCTGGGGAGGGTGTGTCCTACATATCCAGTTTATCAGGCTCACTCGTGCTTTGCTTCCCCCTCATTGTATGTTTCCATGAACCTGTACGTTGGATGAGATGTGAACTATAGTATAAAGTGAACTATAGTCCCTATGTAGAACTATGGTGGGAATAGGTGGAGGAGTGAAGATGCTTCACTTGACCTCTGACCTAGAGCCATATATGGGCCTAACACCATCCTGCAACCCCTTGCCTGCCTCAACCCTGACTCAACCCAAGCCTTTCAGTTTGAGGACACTTTATATTAATCCCCAGCTGATCCCAATCCAATCCTGAATTGGGATCACAGGCTCTGGGACATGATTCTGACTTTTCTCCTCATTATCTCCCACTTGGTAATATATGCGAGCACGCACACACACCTCTGTATAGGTTAAAAACCTGGATTCGTGGATTTCAATTTGAAAAGAAGAAGACCATTAACTTAACAAATTTCCACAAAATTAGACTGAGGTTTACCGAGGATGAACAGCAGCTGTGTGAATATTGGCCCATGTTCTCTGGTCTAATGATGGATGGATGACGGACCAGGTTAAACAGGCTTAGGTGTGTTCTGATTACTTGACTCAATGAACATAAGCACCTACAGCATGGCCGATCTTGTCACTACACTACTCCGTTCACTTCACTGGCTTCCAGCGGCTCCTTGTATTGGGTTCAAAACTCCAAGCTTTAAGCGTGACCCGGCTTGACCCAACATCTTTCAACATTCATGAAAAATGTGCCTCAAAGCACTTCTCCGTTCTAGCACCCAGTTGGTGGAATGAACTTCCCCTGGCTGGCCAAACAACACGGTCCCTTGCTGTCTTCAAACAGAGATCGAAAACTCACCTCTTTGAAAAGCACTTTATTAGGCACTAATCGGGCACTTACATTTGTCTGACTAAAGAATGGCAGGGCATCTCGACACACACCCGTGCGTCTGCCTTGCCAGAAGAGATTTCAGTCTGTTACAAAACCGAAGTCCTTCAAGTTTGGTCTGAGCTGATATTTACTTTGCTTTCCTTTGGTTTGGTACAGTATGACCAGTTCAACATTGCTGCTTAAATGCACACAAATACAGCTGTATTATACCAATCTCTCACATGTCAAGTTCAAAGCCTTGGCCAAATTCAAAGTCCATGGTATGTAGTGAACTTTAGGCCTTTGCTAAACGCACAGACTGTGGAGTCAAGTTCAAGACAGCAGTCTGGCTTTTCTGGAATGTGTCCACACCACATTATCATTTGCATTGTTGTCATGGATTTGTTAGGTGTAGAACATGCAGAGAGCAAGCGCCAGCCTCCAACTGAAGAGTCTAAAAGAACAAAACCAAACAAACATGCACTAACAGGAACTAAAAAGAGGTAATGTAACATCAAAACATCCAGGTAGTGCAAAAACACAAGCAAGACAATTTTGGGGTGTGGCAATAAACTAATATAGGGAACAGGTGCAACCTAAAACAAAACCTAACCAAAATCCACGTGGAATGCCACAACCTGTCACAGAATCCCTTTGGTCACAATAATCATGTAGTGAAAATCTGATATTGTAGCATCCCTTTTATTCAGTTTGTGTAGGAATGTGAAGGGTAAAAAATGCATCTTTGTCTCCCAATCAGAGGTTTAATTCCTCTGTAGTAGCTGGAAACAATGTTGGTGATTGGCCAGGTCATCTATACATTTGGGGAAGGCCAATCCATAGCAATTCAATAAGAGAAAAATCGACCAATTGTATCTTCTCTCTACATGATTGGGCTTTATTTGTTTGTTTTTGTTTTAACCAGGTGACTTGTTGGTTCGTGATGGAAGTAATGTTACTGATGGTGAGGAGGACATTGTTATAAATGTATTATCCATGCCATTTCTGCATTGGATTTGAATGAAAAGTTGGTTATTATGCATAATGACTGTTTTCCCAAATAAGTAGTAACAGATTTATGTAGGAGGCCACTGCTAATCTAATAGCAATCTAATTTGTTAACAGTAAGGCTTCTTGGTGGTTTTTTACACCCCTTTTACACCCTAACCACCCGGGTCTCCATATCCTGCCAAAGGGCGTGCACATCTTATGTGATGATGCGATTATCTGGAAGGAGGATTTGCACTTTGGCAAAAACCAGATATTTTCTTAAGCAAACACTTGAATGCCCCATTGTGCTACAGCTACATCCCATAGTATGTGAGTGTTTACATCCCATAGTATGTGTCAGTTAATGACATACAGACATGTATGGTTATATTGATCATTCTAACACTGTGCTGTTTGATTGTTGCGTGGCATCTTAATTGTTGTTTCAGTGCTACAGTCGTTATGGGGAACTTTTGCAGTACTTTACTAGAGAACAACAGTAAGCTTGGCAGGAAGGGTTTTTTTCCAGGCAAGAGTAGAAGAGCTCAGAGTGCCAAGATCGCTTTGTACAGCTGATGCACCTCTCTCTGAAATATCCTGGTTTTGCGGAATATAATATTTCTTGAATAACGTAATGACACATATACTGTTTCAGCTTTTTTAGGCCCTGTGTGGCTGCTGGCTGTGTTTTTTGTTTTGTTTCCAATCCGTCACCTCTTGGGGTGACAATATGTAAACATTGGATCAGATACAGTATGTTGCAAAACCTGAGCACACCCATGTTGAGTTCATTTGTTCATTTCAACAACAGGGTAGCTCATTAATAATTAAAGCAATTAGGCACGCCATACTGAAATTACAGATTCCACGGTGAAACAAATGAGCACACCTGCCATGCAGGAGTTGAGTGGCCAAACACTGGCCAAGACTTTACCTGAAGGCGGCATTTGTGGCTGGAACCCAGAGAGGAAACTGCCAAACTGCAAGACTGAGGTTTGCTTCCTCACAAACAGAAGTCACGTGAGCCATATCGGTAGCTTTGCACAAAAAACAACAAAGTCCATCAATACCACCATGTAAACAAACGGAGGATATAAACCTAGCCGACAGACCACCATCTTCTGTGAGAAACGACTGGGGAACTTTGGAGAATATTTAACAGACACAATTGCAGTGTCTAATGCACAAAACTCTCGTTTCCTTAAAGGCTATAAAAACAAAATCTTTCTCTTCTTGACTACTTCGTCACCACATCCCCACAGTTGCTCATTTTTCGGGCTGCGTGTGGAACACTAAAAGCAACCTGTCTAAATGTATGATTATGCTAATCAGGCTCCATGATGCTAAGGTCCAAGCAGTACCATGCAGGCCACCTGCGACTTCGTGACTGGATCTCCAAATGGAAACCCGGCGGGATCTCTATGTGCTGTGCCCATTTTAACCTCGAGCTGAATAAGGAAGGAGAGCTAGTTGAACCGGACGAGACAATGTGCCGTGGTGAAACACGACGAACCTTCAGGCTTGTGGGCAAACCTGTCATCCATATTTTATTGTCTTCAGTATGTGTCTGTTTATGGTACACGGTCCTTTTGTACAGTTTAGGCTGTTTGTGAATCAAACGTTTTTCAGTCTACGTATTTGTGATTTATGGAGAGTATTTTATGCTTGATGTACTTGATTGTTAACGGAGCTGAATCATCAGTGTCAAACCTAGGCCCCTCTTACGGAGCCACGGAGTCGCCCAAATTGTTGCCTTTACATATGTACTAGGGCTGGGTATTGATACAAATTCCAAGAATCGATCCGATTCCGATTCTGAAGATTAAGAATCGATTTTTTTTTTTCGATTTAATTGATTCGATCCAATTCGGGGTTTAGTATTATTAAAAATGTATTTGAGCTTTTTCCTGACTGTGTACAGAAGCAACATGTTAAAACTAGTATTATATCGATATTAATCAGCAAATAGTTACTGGTAGTTGGTAGTTACTGATGGCTGGAAGATTGGTGAAAAGGGTCATCATAAATCTACCTTCAAGAAAGGTAATCCAGGACAATAAACAGAGGACATCTTTGAGGTGTCTATATCTGCAACAGTGGACTCCTACTGGGACACTAACCAGTGCATTATTATTATGATTGAAATAATTAAGAATTCACCCATAAGCTGTTGCTACCAAATGCATTTTTATTTTAAAAGTGCTCACACTTAATAAACTGAAAGTATAAAATGTAAACGTGTATTTTTCTTTAAAGTGAGAATATAAGAACAGAACTCTCACGTTACGGTCCCCGACCCCTCCGTTTTGGGCGTGTTAACGTCGTCTGCGTCTAATCGTCTACGTCGGTGTATCTCCGTGGGTGCGGGTGCATCTTGTGATAGTCCTCACCTGTGGCTCGTCTCGTAATCACGTGGGGTTGATGTGGTTTGTCTATTTAATTTGCGCTCTCGCGGCATCCTGTGCTCGTCGTTGTTTGAGTCACACATGTTCTATGTAAACGTGTTTTATGTGCGCTGTCTGCGCTTCGGTAAATGTAATAAATGTAACGATTTGGAAAGTGCAAAGGATTGTGTCTCTTCCATCGCCTTGCGCCCAACGTTACAAGAACATTTAACTTTTTTTTAAACTGTAAAAACACTGGGTAAACGGTCAGTGACATGGACTAACTGTAAATAGTCACTGACACCGGATAAACTGTCCTTCTGTTTTTAGATTTCCGATTTGACTATCGTCGTTACCGGCACTGTCCGACGCCAAGCCGTTTTACAGTTAGTTAGACCAAGCACGCCTGCGTGAATTCAGTGACGAGGCGGGGGTAAAAGTTCACTAAGAAAATCGATCTTTGGACGTACGAATCGATAATCAGATCATCATATGCAAATCGATTCTGAATCGGAAAATCGATTTTTTTCAACACAGGCCTAATATGTACCTAGCACGGGGCAGAGCGAGGACGCTTTGAGAGAATTGAGACGGACCCCATCCGTGTCTGCTTAGATCAGTAATTAGGGCAGAGGGGGGAGTTCGACACCAGTTTGCATCGACTTACAAAGGCCTCCTAACATTTGATCCCATGTGAGACAGATTCCCACGTCAGGACTTCAGCAACATGCCACCAATGGCAGCGAGATTCCTAGATCTGACAAAGCCACTAGGACAAATTGTGAAACATCTTCAAAGTTTACTACAAACATGACTTGAGTGATAGGTAATCGTTTTGTAACAATTGACAGTATTTGACATTACAATGGTATTATATGGTCTGTCTATCAGGCATTCTATGGCTTACGTTCATGAACTATAACAAATATTTCTGAAGCTACATCAGCCCTGTGGAACATTTTAAGGGATTACGTCAAAGTACATCCACACTAGATAAACCAAACACCTTGTAGACAAAAATGCAAAGACCAAATGTTTCCGTCAACCAAAAAAAAAAAAAAAAACAAACACTGAAGTGGATTTGGCAACTGTGTGAGCATCATGGGCAGAATCGTACGATCTTCCATATTGTTTAGAAGATTATTTGGAGATTCTTTTTTTCCTGACCAGCCCCAAGTTACTCTGAGCAGACATCCTGGGTTGTTAATCATTAAGTACCCTGGGATGCACAACCCTGCCGTGTTGCGTACCCACCTATCCTTCTGATTACTTAACAGGGCAAGCAAAAGCAAAAGGTGGAAGGTGTTCTCCATACCGGCCTAAATGTATTGTTTGTCTAAGATTATATTTACATTAGATTACATAGACATTGATGCATTGATGGGTGTCGTATGCATGCAGGCATATTTCACTGTAAATATGTACCAGAAGCTCAGGTTTGATTGAGGTTTTAGTTTTGTTTGTTTTTTTATGTCTGGGCTGCATAGGGCTTAAAGTGTTCACTTCCTCACCAAGAAACCAAGCTTCTAATGGTCCTTTCACAGTTCAGACTTCTAAACCTGCCCTACACTTCCAGAATCTCCACGTCGGCCGAGTCAAGACACATCAGCTTCACATCAGTCTCTGGTGCGGTCACTTTGGTGTTGGGTGTCTCGATGGCCTTGGTCACACCGTCTCCTTTACTCAAACGCCAGTAGACGCTCCATTCGCAGATGTCGTCTGGCGATAAATAGGGGGGTGTGTTTTCAGCGTCACCATACCACAAGACCACGCCCACCAGCAGGCTGTTGGCACAGGCTGTCCAGAGGAGGTTAACTGTGGCGTAGGCAGGCACGGCGAACCCCAGGGAGTCGCAGACCACGGACATGAGAATGTAGGGGGCCCAGTTCAGGGCGAAGCACAGAGTCAGGCTGACCAATAAAGGAGGACGATCCTGCTGGTTCACCTCCACCGCTGCCACCTCCGGCCCGGCTTCGATGGCCTCCAGCTTCCCCGAACGGGCCAGGTCATTCCCGGGGGCCCAGTGTCTGGAGATGTTGCTGGCTTGGCCAACCCAGCGAGGTAGCCCGTGGTAATAGAGCAGCAAGATGAAGCACACCACAAAGGACAGGTTGAGGCAGAAGAGGCTGACCACCGTGGATGCCTGCACGGGACACACGAGAGCCTTCGACCCCTCCTCGTACTCCACCATCAGCACCTCCGTGTTTGTGTAGCAGTAGGAGTAGGAACAGGCCAGCACCCACAACATGAGGACTGCCCCGCATTGTCCCGTGCCTATGCCCTCTGACCTCTGACCTGCAGCTTCCTGGTGCCGACGGACAGTGTAGTCGATGGCCCCTGCTACCAGCAACGGCAGGGGCAGGAAGGAGTAGATGGCTGAGCTGTGCGACAGGGCGAAACACAAGAACACGTGGGCGCTAAGGTCCTGCCGAAACCACCAGGCCCAGGAGATGCAGCCCACCAGCAGCAGGTCCACCAGGTACATGGAGATGCTGCAGAGGCCCAGCAGGGACTTGGTGATGCTGCGGAGCCAGAAGGACAGGACCAGCGTGTTGAGGGCCACCTTGGCGAGCAACAGGACGACGTACTGTGGCGTCTGGTCCACCGCGCTGCTCTCCTCCAGCTGCTGCAGGATGGCCAGCATGCCCTCCGACGGCATTTTCTCGGAAATGCGGTGAATCAACATGTCGCTGCCAGATTTCTTCACAACGCAGCTCTGGTGTAGCAAATAAAATTAAAAAACATGGATTATTGTAGTGAGCACAAAAATTTCACAAAATCTTGGGGCATATTGCAAATTAGCCAGAAGCAGGTTCATGAAGACTTTTTTAGCAAATCTTGATAAAGCAACGTTAGATGTCTGTGATGTTAACATTAAATATTAGTATTTTATATTGTTTTAAAAATGTAGTAGTATTGTAATATTTTAGAGCTATCATATTTTTTTTATTGCAAATGCAAGCGAAATGTCTTGTACAGCCCTGTGTGTGTGTGTGCGTGTGCGTGTGCGTGTGCGTGTGCGTGTGCGTGTGCGTGTGCGTGTGCGTGTGTGTGTGCGTGCGTGTGTGTGTGTGCCATCAATGTCTAGACGCCTCATGTCTGTCTACCCACCTACACCCACCCAACTCCAGTCTGATGGAAGGAAATGGCAGAAAAATTTTTATATTAATCTGCCAGCTTATTGTAAATAAGGGTTTATATTAATCTATATAAGAAAATGCAGAGGGAAAAGTGCAAGTCTGAGTCATAGGAAAAATCACTGACACTACTGATCACTATAATAAAAATGATATCTGTTATGTGTTGCAGGAGAGTTTAAGCCTCATGGCGTATTTACATTTAATCATTTTGCACAAAGACTTTTACTGCAGTTCCAGTGCAGTAAACATGTTAAATGGAGGGAGATCCTGGAGCTTTTCTGTAAGGGATTTCTACCAAACGTAAATTCTAAAGTTCATGTTCGGACGGCATAGTCCATAATTTCCATTATTTTTTGACAAATGAGACCACATAGTATAGGTGTCTACGTTTAAAAATGTATGCTAACACATTTGTAAAGTTAATAAAAGTAAGGTTCCTTTTCCATATCAAATGAGCAAAAATCCTACAATCATGTAATGATAGTAATAAATTGAAATTTACAATGAAATATGGGTGACTTTTACTGACAAAACTTTCTAAATATCAACCTTTTGATATTTTACTCACAGGCTGTTTTTATTTAAGTACTACTGAGCATTTAAACAAGTTGCGTGTAGGAAGGCTTGACTTCTAGGAATAATTGTATTATCTGGGTTATCCAAACCATTGCTGTGCGATGAGTTCTCCTTTGTTCCAGAGATCTGTCTTGTATTCTCTCTAGTTAAATATAATGGGGTTCTATTATTTACAGTTGACAAACTTTGCAGCCAGTCAAAGACAGCACATTGTTTCAAAGTAACTGGATTGTCTGGTGAAACGGGTTGACATCTGGGGTTCAAGATGAGTCAGTAGATTAAAACATTTTCTGAGATTAAAACACCTTTGTATGCAGGTCATAATACACATTTCATCACTCTTGCTGATATACAGTATTTTCTTACACTAACCTAATCAACCCCACTGGTAAATAAAGGCTTATGTTGGCATTAAATAGCAATAAACATGAGACCATTGTAGTACAGCAAAACTGTATCTTGTGTTTTTTTTCTGTAACAATTTTTGTGAACGAAAGTCTTTCTGTTTATTTGAGAAAACCACAGCTCATCTTTTGGTTAATGTCTTGGTCAAATGGATTCAAGAAAAACTGAGGTAAACGGCAAGCTTTAGACTTAAACAAATAGGGATTTGTATAATGAGCGTGTTGCAGCAGGTGATACCTGTAGCGTGGTGGTTCTCCTGTGGTGCTGGGTCAGTGGGGCATCGCTCCGAACCACATCACTGTCGATCCGTCTTCAGGGCAGACAGGAATACTTCTGTGCCGGTTGTGCAGGAGAGAGACCGGCGTGTTGGGGAGTGCGCAGGTGTGTCCTTATGAACCGCTTCCTCAACACCACCTGGTTCACGCCCACTCCACCTGTAATTCGAAACAAACAGGCTCTCGCCACACCCATCATTAAGTGCACATTGTCCTCTGGGTCCCTGCGAGGCAACCTTGCTCAACACGTTGCTGGACAGCACGGCACACACACTTCTGTTCTCGAGAAGGAAAGGGCCGTTTCGGTTAAAGAAGCTTTCTCTCGGTTCACAGGCGAAGCTCCTCTCTCAAACGTCAAAAGCTATATATTATATATATATATATATAATATATTGGGGAGAAACGGATGATGGGTCTGAACTGTTTTTAGAACTATTTCATATTAGCCATTCATTCAATTATGGCATACTTCTCAAAACTGTAATCGTCTGGTAGTCGTGTAATTGATGGCACTTGGCTAAACGTGTGTTGTAGGACATTGCATGTGTGAAATCTGTACACAGCTGTTGAAATTTAGTAGGCTGTGGAAGTGGAGCTTTACAGGGCAGAGTGGCGTCCGAGCTTGTTGACTAGCGGGAGTGGTGGCTACGGCACAAACGGGTCACTTCCTCTTCCTTTGGGCATGGGCCCGGGACTCCTGGAGCTGCTCCATGCAACTTTTGATTTGTAAACTAGAACAGTTGTCTGCTGAAGTCCTGCAGTAAGCACTGATGAAATTTCATAAGCCTTTCTTTCATTAATACATTTTTAGGCCTTGTTCAGTTGAACATTAAACATTTAATTGAATAGCCTTAAAACAATTATTGTGTTTAAACAGTGAACACAATAATAATTTTAAGATGTTGCTGAGTAAACATTTTTAAACAATAAACACCTTTCTTTTAGACCTTGTGGAGTTAAACACTTAGACAATAAACCTGGACACCTCTAGTGGGCATGCACACAGAAATGCTGGTATCGAATTGCCGGACTGTCATAGTAACGATGTTTGTTTACCAGCTCCATTGTTTAGTCTTGTACCATGAGCGCAAATACAGATCTTCACCTGTTCCCGTTGGTGCACGTGCAGTTTGTCCTTTTTGCATGCGTAAAAGTTGCTAAACATGTCCATTAATTCAGCTTTTTGAAAAGCAGCAATCGCACCTGTTCTATGATGGATGGATGGTAATAAGGCATGAACGAATGGGCTTTAACACTGAGAACCTGCAGGGTTACAGCAGCAGAATCAGAGTTGTCCCGTCACAAATATGCATTAGATGTTTACCAAAGGCTTAAACCCTGACAACTGTGTGTACAGAACATTCGTCCCTTTACCTTGTGCAATAGAAAGAGAGACAGTCCGCTCCGTAGCCTGTTCTCACCCACACTCTGAATTTCTCCTTTATCTTATACATATGTACATATATTCTGCAAAAAAGTCAAACCTGAGCAAAATGAGTGAATTTTTGGTTTGGTACTTTTGCCACTCTGACCCACGCTGGACTTTATTAATGGTTAAAGGAGATTGTGGCTGTTTGCTTATATTATGGGTTGTACCGATAGTCACAATCTCCAGATTGATAGTCCAGATCAAACAGTACAACTGTCTTGGTAGTTACCTCTTTGTGCTCTGTTCAGTGTACCAGCGTCCACCTCTGTCCTGTGGCTTGGTGTTGGTGTAAATGGAGTCGGGTAACCACGCCTTACCTACATCCGTCCACGTGCGAGGGTTTTTACGTTGAGACGTCACTTCGTCCGGCATATCCTTTTGCATCCCAGTCTTCGGTGTTCTTAATTTCGAGAGTCATTTCTGCAGGACCATCGGAGATCCGAGGCCGTCATGGCCGTGTCACTGGCCGCACTGTGCAGTAGGGTACTTCTGGTACAGTGTTGGATGTTCCCATTGATTCAGTCAGACAAATGGCTCCTTTAAGGGGACTTGGGCATACGCCCCCCACTCCCCGCCCCCAGCCCACGCAGGGCAGGGACGGCTCCAGCCCGCACGCCCCGGTTCTGACAACCTGGGCACCGCGGGTGGACGTGGGGGCCTGTCATGACCTGCTGCTCCCTTCACCAGCAGCACAATACACAATGCAGCCTTTGGTTCTTCTGAGAATGTGGTCCTCAAACAGAGATGATGGAGTCTCGGGTCTGACTCCACACTGCATACCGTTCGCTTCTAATATATGACCAAGTTTAGACTAATGAGGCTGAAGTTAATATAAAATATGTAAAGTATGTTTGTGTGTGTGTATTTTTACTACATTTCTTGTTACTAAGTATATAGATACATATATTAAAACCATATATTTGCCTCACCAGGAAGTAGGAAGAATGAAGATTGAGCTCTTTGCTGACGTCGTTCCAAGGACAGCAGAGAACTTTCGGTAGGATGAAGCTTGTTCTTACTGTTTCGCAAAAGCCTCCGAGTTGAGCTTTGGTTTGGCTGGAATATTAACTGAATGTTCGTGTTGGTTTCTGAATGTTAATTTCTACATAGTGAAAATAAACTGGGTGCTGTGAAAGGCATGCTGCTCAGAGCTTGGTACCCATCTCTGTGTCGCTTTTGGTCTGTGTCTCCGCAGTGACGAACCTTTGTTTTGTCTTCCAGGCAGTTCTGCACCGGGGAGTTCAGGTAACCTGGAGTGAAGATCTGAGCCCCTCAGGGGGCTCCTCTTGACAGCAACCACACTCTGTTGGAGCTCCCCAAACACACATCTTTGTCAACTCGTATTATTTCCAACCACCGATTGCTTGGCAGATAAAAAAACTTTTGTTAATCCAATGTGGTATAAAAATAATGAAAAAAACATTCATCTTTATTGAGTCGAGGTTCGTTACTTTTTTAACATCCGAGACCCTTTCCTGTGAGGTGGACCATAAACAATCAGGAACAACCCAGTCAATATGCTTTAATGTGTAAAACATTGTTTCTGAGTCTGTTTAGCTATATAAAGTCCCAGAGGAACAGTATGTGCACAGAGTACGTGATGAATGTGGTGATATGCTGTTCATCACTCTTTCTAGGATAGTTTCATACATTACATTTGCATCTGTTTGCATTAAAAATCCCCTTTCCCAGGAAAGACGGTGTTCCAATCGGATACAAAGGGTGCACGTTCCATCGGTAAGACAGTGGCTTCTTTTTTTATGTCCATAGTGCAGCTGTGCGTGGGGGAAAGTGCCGGTCTGCTGGGAGCTGTGCCCAGGCACTCGGACTCTGGGTTTCACACACCACTTCAGTCTGAAGCCCTGTGCTGCGGCGGCTGCTGCTGCTGTTGTTGTTGTTTACTTCTGGAGATGCTGCTCTAAAGATAGTTACTGTGCTGCTCGGTCTGCATTACTCCCCTTCAGCAGTGTTGGGTGAATGTGCAGAGAAGTGATCTCACCTCCGTAAACAGCTTAACTCATGTTAGCAGGTGCTTGTGTATGTGAACATTAGCCCTGGGGCGTGGGAATTTCCTATGTGCAACAAGCTCGTTTTTCCTGTTTTTTCATGTCTGTGTGTATGATATCTACTCTGTCTGTCTGTGTATATCTGTATCTACTATAAAATAATGTATGTGGGATGTGACGTACACAGCCCATCGGTTGTTTATGATGATTCAAAGCTGTTGCTGGGTTTTCTCTCCGACGTTGTTACCATTTCCTTGTGAATGGTGACATTTACATTTAGCAGCTCTTGCGCACAGCATATTACAGTAGTGCATTGTTGTCTTGATATTAAATACAAATATAAAATGTAGCCCACAAATGGTGAACTGATGTACTGGCGGGGTGTTGCTATTCATTACACTACTCAACATGCAGCTGGAATTTAGTTCTGGTTAATCATTGCATATCAATGGATAGAAGAATTTACGCTTGAGTGTCAGTGTTTGGTGTAATTTGGCCCTAGTTTGCCCTGGTTTCACAATGAAGGGTTATTTTATGCTTTTTCTAATGGAAAGCAACGCTGAAGAATGATCCTTTCCTGTTTAAGAATGCTGTTTCCTCAAACATCCATTTGCAACCTCATTAGGTTTCAATCACTGTATCAGACATTTAGCATTCTATCCCCAGCCCCCTAAAGAAAATTGCAGTTTTGTAATCATAGTCTAAGCACCATGATGTGGGGATGATACTGCATCTTCTGGGGTGTTTAAGATGTTTTGCTCAGTTGTTTAAAATTTTTGATTTGTCACATTGCCCTAATAATTTTCTTCTTCCATTTGTTTTTTTACCCAGGGTGATTAAGGACTTCATGATTCAAGGTGGCGATTTTGTAAATGTAAGTCTGGGTATGTGTGTAGGTCACTTCCATTATTGTGTGGGCTTTCATGTGCGTGTGAATATTAGCCACTGGCTGTTTACCCTGGGATTTAACTTAAGACTCTGGTGTGGTGCGTTTGTGTGTGCTACTCTGTTCTACCTTACAGTTAATATCCTAGTCAAGGGACTGAGCTAAAAAAATCATATAAAAAATTATCAATAAAAGTAAGTAAATAAATATATATGAAATCCCCATGTCATCTATCAGCAGGGGGAAATCAAAGAGCTGTTATTTCTAGACAGAAGGTTGTGGACCTGCACATATTGGGGAAACTGTTTTAAAAAATGAGTAGACTGTTGACATTACATTTGGGACAGTAATCATGTGTGAACAGAATGGAGCAGTTGAACATTTGCCACATGGGCGTAGAGGACACGTGGGTGTGCTGTTGAGAACAACAAAGGAGAAGGTCAAAGGTCACAGCTTCAGAACTTTAGGTTTTCAAATATCAAAATTTAAAATGTCAAAATTCCACAAACATGTCAAGTCAAGTTAAATTTATTTATATAGTGATTTTTTCAACACATGTTGGCAGTGTTAGCACAAGTCCGTATTTGTGGACAAAAGGTGGTTCTACAGTTATAGTTCTGGTTCTTGTTCCCCGGCCAAGTAGTCACAGTCCCTTCGGTGCAGATGGTGAGCCTCAGGTAGGAGCTAGCATCAGCATGTCCTCTTGCGACAGACATGTAGGTGCTTTGTGCATAATGACATAATGAATTCCCCTCTGAAATATGCCCAGGTGTGGAAGTTTTGGCAAGATTATAACACAAAATCCACACAGAAATTATTGTAGGAACACAATCAAGGTTTCACTTGGCTTTAAATATAGCTGAGTCCTGTGGTGTGTATTTCAAGAGGGCAGTCTACATGTGAAGACCCAGGAAGGTGCTGGAAACATTGTGATCAAGTGTGAAAAGTGATCCAAGATCTCTCAAGAACCTGCAGAATGTTTTAAGTATTCTTCATCCCTATTGAGCACTACAGAATGAGGTCTAGCTAGGAGACGCTTCAACAAATATCAATAACTAAATAATGTGTCTGAATAATGTTGAAACCTGTGGATCAATGATCACTTTTGTGATTGTGTTACTTTTTTTTTACACAACACATATCTAATGCTGAAATATCACTCATTGTTTGTGTGATTACAGTGTGTGTGTGTGGGGGGGGGGGGGGGGGGGGGGGGGGGGCAATTTCATAAAGGAATTTCGTCATGATACCCCCAGTCTCAAGATTCTCAAGTCTGCAGTCTCAAGACTTGTTCAGTCTGTTGAGCAGATTAATATGCTGTTGTTCAATTATTTTAATGATATGACAAATACTTGAGCACTTGCTCAAAGACATAACACTTTTTGACAGCTAGACAAGAACTGATTATCAAGAAACATGAAGCAATACTCTTGAAGTGGTTGCAGAGTGAATTTTAGCAGGTTTATTGTGCATAATAACATTGGCATGAAATGTTTTCATGGTAAAATGCATAGGCTTAGTAGGCAGATGCTTATATTCAAAGTGAATGACAAAAAGAGGAATGTAGCCTTTGAGACATTTGTGAAGTGAAAGTTTCGGATACCACCAACTTTGTTAGTTCTTTGTAATGACAATTCAGAGCACCAGCTATGCAGTAAACTGTCTGCCCTCCCCCTCTAGTGGTCAAACTCATCAACTGCAACGTATTTGACTATTAAGTGGAGTATGCGTGTTTAATCCCCCAAGTCCGTGTTTTGCTACAGTCAGATGGGACAGGAATTTGCAGCATCTACAGGGGACCATTTGCAGATGAGAACTTCAAACTCAAACACTCTGCCCCAGGCCTTCTGTCTATGGTAAGCCTTTCTGACACTACACATAACATTTCTAGCTGTCGGTGACAAACAGATGTTTGTCCATGCATGAAATGGAGGACAGTGATTTGTGCAGGGATGTTGGTGTGTTAGTGTTTTAATCCTTGTAGACATATACACACATTTTGGAAGCAGTAAAGTACAGTTCTCACCATAAAGTGGGATCAACAGATGATGATATAATGTCATACAGCTAGAATCATTGTACTCAAGAATATTATTTGTGCATGTCAAAACTTCTCTTAAACATAAACCTGTTAACCCCAACATGGAAACTTTTCTGAACAGGCAAATAGCGGCCCTGGGACTAATGGCTGTCAGTTTTTCATCACCTGCACAAAATGTGACTGGTTAGATGGGAAGCATGTGGTATTTGGTGAGTGATTCTACATATGACTGTAATCTCCAACTCTCTTGAAGGGTCAGTTTTGCACGCTGGGTAATTGTGGAAGCAGATGTTATGTATTCCTCAACTGTTTCCTTCTAAAGAACGCAGAGGTGGATGAGGTTGGAGTTTTGCTGTCCCTCAGTGTTCTATTTATTTATTAATTAAATTTTTCCTTCACGAATATTCCAAATGTTTTCTTTAGTGGAATGAAAGCTTGAATCAAAACTAAATGCAAACCTAATTTTGATGTTTAAATGATTTATCTGATTATTAACTCATTGTACTTAATATATATATTGTTTTACTTTAATTTCAGGAAAAGTGGTGGACGGTTTGCTTGTCATGAGAAAGGTTGAGGTGAGCAGGTTTCTCTAGAGGGAGACAGAGTGACAGTCACTCAAGCCTACACAAGGCCAACCTCAGACGATAGTGATTTAGTACGCAGCAAGAGAGTCTGAACAGCTCTGTTTGTATTCAGTTTTATCCGGTGCACCCAGATCAATATTTTCACCATAGGGCTGAACGTGAAATGAATAGCGCTGTAGTGACAAATCAAAGTGGTCAGATTGGCTCCTGCTCCAGAAACACTGATGCTGGCTCCTTTCTTTGGGTGGGGGGGGGGTGTATTTAGTGAACTTTTTTTCAGTGGCCTTTTTCTGCATAGTACCCCAATTCAGGGGTCCAAAAGTTAGCATTATTTTAAATTGTCATGTTTACCATTTGTCTACAGCTGGCCGGCAGACTGGGCATCTGTCCGGACGATGCTTCACCTCCCTTGAGGTGCAGCCATAATTAGGTCCTGTTTATTTCAGAGGCTTTTTCATTCACTCTCAGTGAGGGGAAGCCACTGACTTGGGCCGTCAAAAGTATCCCACTTTTTTTTTACCCTAAAAGCAATTCCACAGCCACTTTGAGTGGTTTGATTTGGGATGTGCCCTACTGTAATGTGAAGCCTCATCTGGTGAATTTTGATGCAGTCGGTTGGCTCTAAGTAGTTAAGATACTTCTTGTATTTCAAAGTGAATTCCAAACCATAAGAAGCATCTTAATTGCCGTCGGCTGTTGCATTGTCAGTACAGCTGAGGGAACCGGTTCCTCTGGTTGGACACGCCCCTGCCCCTACAGATTAGGTGGTGCTGCTTTCTTCTTTCTCCATACTTATCTTTCTCAGCCACACTGGTACAGGTTGATCTTAATCTCTTCTGTTCATAAGACATTGTTTATAACTCTCTTAGCTTTTAAATGTGCTTTTTACCAGACTATAACCAGGCCCTTCTGGTTCTTCCTTCGTCAGTGGATAAGATCTTGTTTTAAACCATCTGACAATGACTCATCTAATATATGGCTTTGCTTGATTTATTTGGATTTTTCAGTTTCATATGGCCTGTTTTATCAGCACTGACATTTACTGGCATTGGTCCTCATATTGGGACACCACCAGTGTCCAGAACTCCATACACAAGAGTGTAGAACTAATGCTTAACAAATTAAGCAACGAGACACATCTGGCCAAAAAACATCTGTGCAGCCAACTACCAAATCACATTTGCTATTCCAACATGGGTGTAGTGTATATAAAATGGAAATAAATTCCTACATAGTTAACTCGGTGTGAGAACACGGATGCACATTCTTGAACAAAAGCTGGCGGTCTGCTTTCATGACGCCTGTTTCGTTTCAGATCTGAGATGTGCTGGAATACATGGCCAAAGCAGCTAAAACGTACCACATTCTATATTGAAGTCTTTTAAAAGATTTTTTTGGTTATGTTAGTAAGTTTCAGTTCGTTTCCATCAGTGTCATTGTTGATTGATCTTTGGGACTGTTTTCAGAATGAACAGTGTAAAATCGGTAGGCATGTTTGCAGTCCCCCATTTGGTTAATTTCTGTCTTTTAAATATCTGTTTGCAGAATGTTCCCACGGGACCCAACAACAAGCCCAAGCTGCCCATCATTGTGTCCCAGTGTGGAGAGATGTGAAGATGTTGTGGTTTCTTGTTGTTTGGTGTGTGTGTAATAACTGAACAACATTGCTCTGGTCTGTGTAGACTTTCTCACCTATTCACTTGCCATTCTTACCTTCAGTGACAAACTTATTACAGAGGAAGAACTATGTAGTCTATGGCCTTCTGTAAATTCAAAAAGTAGTCAAAACGTTTAGTGGATACTGGCATGTTGTAATTTTCCACAAGAATACATTCATTGTCTGTTTTGTGGATCACTTCGCAATAAACTATTGTTTTACTGCTTTCTATGTCAAGAACCCTTTAATAAATTTCTGGAAATGTTTTTGTAATGAATCATTGTATTCTGTCTTTTTTATAACAAAGACTTTCCTCATTACAGGGATCCGGTTTATTAATTTGGTATTAACTTGAACTTTTTATGCAATTGATGTCCTTTGACAACACCCTTTCCTTTTAGCTAAGGAACTAAAATTTACCAAACATAATTATTCGAGCAGAAAGAGCCCATCTAAGCTCAAACCAAGTTGCCCCTTTACTTTAAGGTCGGTTCCTCACTTGTGAGGTAATTTTTTTTTTTTTTTTTGCTGTCTTTGCTCTTTACCCAAGCCCCACATCCGAACCCTCACCCCCCACCCTCCTGCCTTGGGTCCTGTCCCCTGGACACAAAAGAGCCCTTTCAAATTGAAGTGCAGGAAGAGTTTTGGGCTGGGTGGGAGGTTTCTGGGGGTCAATGTTGAAGCCCGTCTTTGTGCCCGACGACAGGGCTCGGCCATTAACAACAAGCTCCTCACACGTCGCCCAGCTACCCCGCAGCAGCGCCAGCGCCGCGTTTCCATGACAAAAGAGGAGGGGCGGGGCGGGGCCGTCTCGCGCTCCGCCGGAGTGACGATCTCTTTTAAAATGCAATGAGCAGATTCAATGCGAGGGGATGGAAAAAGCTTCACGTCTACACCGAAACGGTCAATTTGCTGGGCAGGAGTCGCAATATTAAAAACCGACATCATATTTGATTTGAATATTCATACAGTGCCACATTAGAGTGGCTGGTTACCTGGGTAATATTAAAACTGAATGGTTTCATACTTTTTTTGTGCAAAGGAGGGGATCACTACTGGTTATAGGTTCAGTGCATAAAATGAACAAGACTTGTATTAATATTGTGGGATGTTTTGTAATAACGCCTTAAATATATTACCTCATTTGGAACAATTTATCAGAGAGTACCTTTAAGGGGAATTACATGTAATTGTTCATAAGTCCAAAACGGTCGATAAAATGAAGTCTTCCCTAAATAGACACGTGTATAAGAAGTCACTGACCGCTCCAAAATTAGAACTGCAGTCAATGTGTCGACTCCTTTCGGCTGAGGTGGTTAAATTGTCTCTATTATAACCAGGGCTGGACCGACGCTCTCACTCGCGTCTTCGTAACGAGCCAATCACAGGTGGGACCCAGGATAACTGACACCGACCACAGCCAATAGGATTTGAGAGGTGTGCGGGATGTCACGTGAAAAAATCCACTACCAACCGAGGAAGGAGTGGGCGGGCCGCTCGAGAATATTTTCCAGCGTCTTTTCTAATTCCGTCCAGTTCGATCGGCAACGGGAGCGGAGAGAGGAAAGCTGAGAGCCCGAAGGCAGTAGCCCCCACCACCGCCGGCCCAGGTTACCATCTAGCACCGGGAAAAAACACACTAGAAGAGCCACCGCCGGCTTTACCAACAAGAATCCACCATGAGCAGCGAGGCCGAAACACAGCAGCCGCCGCAGCCTGCCGCCGACGCGGAGAGCCCATCCAGCCCGGCAGCCGCAGCTACAGCGGGGGATAAGAAGGTCATCGGTGGGTTAGCCTGGTTAGCTAGCCTGTCTGGTTCTGGTGGTGCCTCACTAGCTAGCGGTCTAATCCGACCAACGTTAGTCGGCTAACTAACACGTTACCACGCGTAGTCTTGTACTAACACGCGTTTTTCTTTTAAAACCTTAGGTATGTGGTCGGTGCCTAATGAACTATTATTAATACTAGAGTATATAACTATAGTCGAGTATATAACTCGGTAGTTGATAAAATGTTTCCAGTTAAGGGTTCGGTTAGCTACTAGCTCACCCCTAACGTCGTTATACGTGTAGTAAGTGGGTAATACACGAGACGATCATTACAAGAGTCGGACGGTAGTTTTTCAAGAAACCTTTTCCCGAAACACAACTTTTATTATTAGTTGGCCATCGAGACACAATTTCCTTAACGTATAATTTAGTATAATTTGGGTTCTTGTGCTGAGGTAACGGCCGTGGGAAGCGCGTAGATAGCCGGGCTCGCGCGCGCTGCTGCGTTCCATCACTCGCGCGCCGCTCTAAGAACGCCCATCGGCCCGGGCTCGTGCGACGCTGCCGCGGCGTTAGCTCGCGGTGCTAACACAAGGCCCGGATATCACCGCGCTAGCTAAGCGTGCGGCCGTTACCCACACCGGCGGGGACAGCTCGATTAGCCTCCCGTGTTAGCATCTGGAGCTGACGACTGGGTTTAGACTCCCAGAATACCACAGCTGACCCTTTAGTGATGGACTGTTATTAAAAAACCCCACATCAACTCGTTATTTATTTTACTGGTCGAAATAAGTTACAGTTAATCGCTATTGATTGGCATCGTCTTTGTCATCCAGGTGGTTTAATTGTAGATATATTTGATGCGTTTGGCCACGATCGTGACCACTTCTCCTTTATTCGTTGCCCAACAGCTCTCAGTCCGCGGTACAGCACATGCTAGCTGCCTACCCAGTGCTTTCGGTTTGGGTGTTTAATCGTGAGGCCACTTCGGATAGATCAGTAATGTGTCCTATTAATAAATGTTCATTGCCGAACTATTTGCTCAGACGTTCAGGACGACCCGTTTAGCTAGAGAAGCTAGGCTGCTCTTTGTTTGCGGTGGACGGTGAGTCTTTATCGCGTGTCCCGCTGGTCTACGTGTCCTCCGGGCGGATCCGCTCGAATCACATATAAGACTGATTTAACGTGAGAAACGCCTCGCTGACATTAGACGTTCCGAGCGCGGTTTGTAACCGTTTCAGGACTGAGATCTGAGTCAAACCGTACATTAACACAGTTAATGGCAGCTACCCAGCATCTCTAACTTAACCCACAGCTCCCAAAATGTCCGCCGTGGTATTTAGATGATGGGGATTTCTTTTGTCTAAGCACCCAGCACACACTATTTTGGCCCGGCGACCGTGCCGAAGGGGAAGATGCTCTTCCGTGAACCAAGGTTGGGATTAGTAGCACGATAAAGATCTGTGATTCATCTAACGACCGACATAACAAACAAAAAACCAGTCTTTTCCTACTGGCGCTTACCCAACCACATGGTTGAGGCTAGCAGCTAACTGGCCGTTAGCATCTCGGTGCCATAACTCGGCAATTCGCCCAGTTTGGCCTAAATGGGCCCTGTTTTACCGAGAATGTGGGCTCATTCTGCTGTCCCCGAGTAAACCTGGCGAGAAGTAACTCGATTTGTTTGGAAAATCGAGACTCTCTTTAAACTAGGAAGTTGATGGACCACGTGTAACTCCACGACGTCTTCCTTATTGCGCCATTGGTGTATAATTTCCTCACACTAATGAGTCGAGGCGAGATCCTCGCGGTTGACAAGTCCGGCTATGCGCATGACTGTAACGGTATCGTTTTAACCTCGTTTCTATCTTGCAGACGGCATCCCGTTAGAAATACTTGGGCAGGGTCATTTTTGAAGAATTAAAAAAAAAATAAACGAACAGCTGCCTATGGAAAGCTGTTTTCTTTTTTACATCATAGTCTATAAACAGCGCGACAGTTGGAGGTTATAAATAGGTTGCTTCTAAATGTCTGCTTAGACTTTGGCAGTGGCTATGGGTTCCTTTTCTTTTTTCACAGCGTTGCTATTTGTAGGCTCACTCGAAACACAGACAGCTCTTGTACTGTTTTAAAGAAGAATATAAAAAGTAGAAACACCTTTTCTTTGCCCTAATTTAAATTTTTCGTTTGCAGCAACAAAGGTCCTGGGGACAGTGAAATGGTTCAATGTAAGGAATGGCTATGGTTTCATCAACAGGTAAAAGGCTTGCAACCCCCTTCTAGACACCAGATAATACATGTGGGTCAGGGAACATCCTCAATCCTATTACTGTTTAAATGCGTAAAGCCTAGCTGCTGACTGCGGAGGCATGGCTCTGTTTACTCTAGTCTCTTAACCACTGCGTAATACCTCCCACTTCATTTAACTGCATTTCAGTTAACTGTATCTGGTAGTTCCAAAATTAACATACCCTTTCCTTGTTCATTTAAAGGAATGACACAAAAGAAGACGTCTTTGTACACCAGGTAATCCCTGTCGGTTGTGACCTTACACCCCATGACTAATTAATTGAGATGCTACATATGGTTCAGCCTGTTGGCTCACAGATTTTGTTTTTGTCTTCAGACTGCCATAAAGAAGAACAACCCAAGGAAATACCTTCGCAGTGTTGGGGATGGAGAGACTGTGGAGTTTGACGTGGTTGAAGGGGAGAAGGTGGGTTTGGTCTCCTTGCTGTTCACCATGTTGAGAGTGCCACCATAGTTTCTATAGTAGAAGTTATGCTAAACTACATTTTTAAAATGTAGTGGTGCGATATGGGAGAGCAGGTTTAATCCCCTGACCACTCTGCTCCCTGGTGCCCATGCTGGTGATCATTCAGCTGCGTTATCCGCCCGCTGACCGAGTCTCTTCTTCCAGGGCGCAGAGGCAGCCAACGTGACCGGGCCGGGCGGCGTCCCCGTTCAGGGGAGCAAGTATGCGGCCGACAGGAACCGGTACAGGCGGTACCCACGCAGGAGGGCGCCCCCACGCGACTACCAGGAGAACTACCAGAGTGACGGGGAGGGCGAGGGGCGAGAGAAGAGCGTGGCGAGCGAGAGCGCCCCCGAGGGCGAGCAGCAGCAGCGCAAGCCCGCCTTCCCCGGCAGGAGACGCTACCCCCCATACTACGTGAGGAGGCGCTACGGGCGCAGACCCCCATACACCAATGCACCCAGGGGAGAGATGGCCGAGGTACAATGGCAGGTGGGACTGGGGCACAGTTAGAAATGAGTACATTAAGTGCGTTCCTGTGCCCATTTTTATACATCTCAAAAATTCGGATTGATCCGTGGTCATTCTTTCAGATCCTTCTGGAAGGCAGTTTTTTTTTTTGTATACATTATTTATTGGAAATGTCACATACTGTGTAGCCTCGGGGTAAATAAGCAGTTCTAATAAATAACTCGTTCTCGTTTTTGATGGTGCTGCAACTAAGGCTCTGTGTGAATGATGTTGTTTGTAGGGTGGAGAAGGAGATGAGATCCAGGGTGGTCCAGACCAGGGCAACAAGCCAGTGAGACAGAACTACTACAGAGGCTTCCGACAAAGGTTCACACCAAGGTTTGCATGTTGCGTGTTCACTGCTATGATGCTGCAGCGTTGAGAAGAGGAACATTTCGATTACGCAAGCATGTGTGACACACCCGAGTGTCCTGATTGGCTCGTTGGTAAACACCGATCATGAACCGCGTGTGTTCTGCAAGCATTTCAGACTTGCTCCATTACTGTTCTCTGTTGCAGCTCAACAATGGATAGCAACTGCACTTCGTACTTCTTTCCCCCCTCTCATTATTTTTGAGTGTTGCTTGTGGTCAGCCGAGGAGTGTGTGGTGTAACTGATGGGTCTAATGTCATTGGATTGCACTTTAAAACATTTTAATGTACAAGAGTTACCTACATTATAAACTTTAAATTTTTCCAGTCAAATTACCTAATATAGTAATAGTAACTGGTTTTGCTAATGACGCACACAAAATCCCTTGACCTGGTCTTTACTATACTAACTTTCCTGTATATGTATGTAGAATTTTTTTTTAAAGACAATTTAATACAAAAAAAATAATTTGAGCTTCACACGTGAGATTGCATCGAAAAGGTCAGCTCCTTCAGTGGTGTTAAAAGTCCAAAGCAGTGTCTGTAAGCATAAACACAAGTAGTATGATTAACTTGTTCACTGTTCCTAAGTCAGTGAATGAATGCTGAATAACAGGTGTGCTGGAAATGCAGGTGCATTCAAAGCAAAGGTTTTTAAAGAATGAAATAAGTGAGGCTTTGCATTCCTGTTTATGTAGTTTCACTGCAGCTGTGTGTCTTATTCAGTATGCAAATGCCAATATTGGAGCCCCAGTGTATTGGCATGCCATCAGTAATATGTCGCAGTTTGTGTACACATCCCTGAATCTGGAGCTGACTGTGTGTGTGTGTGTGTTTGTTTGTTTCAGGGGTCCCCCTCGTCCCCGGCCAGTGCGGGAAGGGGAGGAGGACAAGGAGAACCAGGGGGAGGGTGGCCCCAACCAGGAGCCCCGGCAACGCCGCTACCGTCGCAACTTCAACTACCGCCGCAGACGCGCCCAGACCACCAAGCCTCAGGACGGCAAGGACAGCAAGACAGCCGACGCACCCACAGACAAATCAGCCGCTCCCGAAGCCCAGCAGGGCGGGGCCGAGTGAAGCACCCGCAGCCGGCCTCACCATCTTGCACCATTCTGCCGGGTTGGTTTTTTTTATTTTTATATTTGTTTGTTTTGCTTTAACCTTTGCCCACTGAGTTCTGGGCCAGGGCCACGATGGTGCACATCCTGGTGTTTTCACCAGGGTGATCCTTGTATTCTGCCCAAGTCTGAGGTAATGTTTAATGGAAGCCTAGCCCTTAGAACACCTGTACCCAAGGCCTAACTGGTCATGACCAGTTTTCGTGTGTGGGTACTGATGATGTCCGGTTCCTGTTAAGGTGTACCTTTTTTAGCTCACACCCTTTACTATGACTAATCATTTGTTTCAGGCAGAAAGTGCTGAAAGAAATACTGACACCCTGTGACTAGTAGTTTACCACCAGGGTGAAGTACACATGACTGTGTTGTGGGTGCCTTTTTTATTTTATTTTTCTTCCTCCGTTCATTTCCAGAAACATCCTTGTGCTTTAGGAAGAGCACCTGTCTTTGTTCAGATGAGCTGTTTATATTCTGTATATTCTGGAAAGCACACCACTATCTTGCAGGCCTAAATGGCTCTTTAAAGTTGTCTAATAAATGTATCACCACTTGCTGCACTATAACCCTATTCATCTCACCCACTGGTTGTAGGTACAAGATGTACCATAACATTTTAAAATTGGCTAGAACTTTACAGAAGCAATTGAAGTGCCTGTTCGTGTGGTTCTCGTAACATTCAGTAAATAAACATTGACAACACGTGGGTATGGATGTACTCAAGAGGTCGGGTTTGGTTACGTTTATGGTTGCATGTAGGAGGTGCTGGTTTAACTGCATTCATGTGGGAGGGTGGGGCTCGCGGCTGTGGTGTCCTGCCCTGGGGCAGCGCTCCTCTTCAAACGTTCCAGCCACACGAGGCGTATCTGCCTGTCCGCTGACAGCTGCGGCTAATGATGGGGAATTTCATGAAGCGTGTGGAACGCCTGCCCCCTGCACACACTCCTGACGTTGACGTTGTTGAACGATTTCACTGCACGCTAATGCAAAAGTGTGGACTGACTGTAAAACCAGAGGAGCTTTGAGGTTTCGATAGATTTAAAGATGAACCTTTTCTTCTTTTCTTCCAGTTTTGTCAACAAGAAGAAACATCCAAGATCTGAGCAATAAGAACCAGATTTGACCTGACGATCGTCTAAGCTTGCAACATGCGTTTGACCAGATTACCACCGATTGCCTGCAGAATCTATGCAGACCTGTTTTGTTTTTTCCATTATTTTTATGTGACAGCTAAAAGTTTTGGGGAAACAGCAGATGTTTTTCTAAATCGGTCTTAAGTTTTTACACCAAATGGTTTTTAAAAGAAGTAATTTGATATCTGGTCAGTTTGACATTTTTAAATAACTTTTTATGTATCCAACATGAATTTTAACAAAAGGCAAGCTCCAAATAAAAGTCAAAGACGAAGTTTCTCCCGTGTGTTTTACTGTCCGCATTAATTCACACTAAACACATACAAAACCTTTACAAAAACACCATCCTTTAGGAATTGGCCCAGAGCAGATGGCGAGTCTTATGTGAGCAGGTGCGGGTGGTGATGTCTCGCTCTCAGACGTTGGTCTCCTTGCGTAGACGCTCCATGCGCTGAATGTTGGACTCTATGGCAGTGCGATTGGTGATCTGCTTGACACAGCTGGCTGGAAACCAGCCTGTCTCGCCGTCCCTCATCCTGTCGCCATAGTACCAGCCTGACACAGTGTGGGTGTTGGACTTCAGATGTCAGAAGTACATTAACCCCCTCCCCCAATCATACATACATTTCATGCTAAAACTACACATTCCGCACACCTGCTGTTGGAATCACTTAAGCAGTAAGATTGTAGTTATCATTAAACTTGCTCAATGGGAAGATGGCCTTTTTGCCCACTTAAAACACCCCCACTTAAGTTAATGGCTGACAGCTGTGCTTAGCTTGTGTATTCCTTTAAAAGCCCCTTCACTACTCTAAACTTCTGTTCGTGACGAGCAGGGTGTTTAGCGCTGTGCTCACCCTCCACCTCCTTCAGGACGAGGACCACCTCCGCCTGCTGCAGACTCAGCTCGTCTGGTTCTTTGGGCATGTAGGCCTTGGTAGCCTCATACTGAGGCAGATCTGACGTGAGCACACAACGCGAAGCATGAAAATTCAAGCATTTACCAGTCATACCTGAAGTTGAAAGCCTTTAATGTAGAGAAAGGAGGTGAATGTGTTTACTTCGCCTGGAAAATAGGTACTAAAAAAAATTCCATCAGTTATTTTCTCCGAAAACTGTCCAGGAGAGTTGATGGATTCCTGTACTTGTATGAATAAAACTAGCTCCTGTTTTTGTTTGAATTACCTTATTGAGAAAACTTTAAAACGTTCTAAAATGCATAAGCAAGTTGACACAGTGCACACCCCCCCCCCCCCCCCCCCCCCCCCCCGAGGCGGAAGCACGGCCTCCCGAGAAGACCACCATCACCACCCGCCACTTACCATCATCCGTGTTCCAGCTCCTCCCCTGTTGTTTGTGCCTGTGCAGCGCAGTGACCCAACGCGCCCTGTCTACCCTGTAAACACCAGGTACACATATTCACATCTCTGTGATCAGTCAAATTGGACCTCAAATCCTGACTACCACCAGATGCTCCCTCATATCTGCCAGCAGATGGCGGTAGAGGTGCTGCGCGTCTTACTTGTTTTCGGCTAGGAGCGCCATCTGCTCACAGCGCCCCTCACTGTTGGGTTTCATCACCAGTCGCAGGAGGAGCTTCGAGTCGGCCTGCTCCTCCTCCACCTCCACGTTCTGCAGGGTGGCGTAGTCGAACACCACGTAGCTCTCCTCACTGAACAAAAACCCCCACCCACATCCACACACATTACAAAAAAATGCTCGACGGCTCTACAGGAACGACTCCTTTACACAAATCTTTCACACTATTAATATGAATACAAACGAAACCTCGGGGTTGCGTTTGACAAACCGTAGACGCCGACGACCTCAACAGGACACGAGTGCCTAGGCAATTACGACACCACCTGTTCAAAAACTGCACGCTGTTTGCTGCAAGCATACGTGTTAAACCACAGTCCTGCCATACTGCCCCCCCACCCTATGCTCGAGTCAGCGTAGCGAGGCCCTCTGGCTGGCCGGAGCGGCGGTGCGTGTAGATGGCAGGAGTCATGGCAGAATGTCAGGCATGTCATGCCGTAGCAGCCGTCCAAAACCCCGCTGCAAGCAGCATGCCTTCTCCACTTACTGCTGACCTAGTGCCCGCTTCCAAAATACTTCAACTGATTTCAAAAAGGAGATATATTTATTACATTTATACAATATACGTTTAACCAAATACACCTTCCTTCTATCTGTGCTTACTGGAGATTTATGGAATTTGTCATTTATCCTGTGGGTGCATTTTTAAGTGTACAATTACAGGCTTCAGCAATTATGGGCTATTAACTGTTGGCATGCACTACACCTCAGCCAACATCTAGCCCGTTCATCACAGGCTGGTTCCCGATGACAGGCCCACTGCTGACTAAATGTTACTTGGGTGTCGGCCCAGTCTCACCCAGATGGATGCAGACACGCGATGGCCCAGTCACGGGGGGCTAACAGGTGTTTCTAATGCAGTGGTGCTGCTACTAAACAGGTGGGGATGTGTTATTCACATCCCCACCTGTAACGAGGCAGCTGAAATGAATGCAGGCTCCTTGCACAGTGTTCATGAGTACTTTATAGTGTGACGGTGATGGAGGTAAGGAGGGCCTGCCTTTTTTTTCTGGTCACGATGAGTACGTCGTTGAACAGAAAGAGGTAGTAGCTCTTTTGGCTGAAGGCCTTCCAGAAGATACTGTGGTCGTCCGTGCTGACGGCCAGCTCGCCTCTCTTCAACAGCCAGCGAGAGGCCGAGACCAACGGGAAGGGCTACAAACATGCGCGCGCGCACACACACACACACACACACACACACACACACACACACACACACACACACACACACACACACACGAAAACAGTGAGAGAGAGCCTAACTCCTACAAGTTTTGGTTTAGCTCACATGGTTCACAATCACAGCCATACGATTTTAACGACTTTGGGCCCGGGCCTGTATTCACAAAGCAAAGCAAGCCAGGACCTGTTCTCATGATCATAACTGCAGCAACTGAAGGAATGTGACTCTACATTGCTCAGAGATGACTGCAGCACTGGCAGATACCTTGATTTTCCCGAACTCCATCTGTTTCTGGATGGTGTACATCTGTTCGGTGTGTTCCATCCTACGTGCTCCATCGTTACATTGCTTCACCAACTGGCCAACATAAAAACACACGAGTCAGCCACGTAAACAAGCCGTAGTACGCCTCGCACACGTTGCCTTGCTCCGAACCACGCTTCTGGAGCTCCCAGCAAGATATTTCTTACCACCAACATCAGACGAGGTAGTAAACAAAGAAACGGCTCGATAACACATGCTAGCATATCCAACAATGAATGTAACCAACTACCATCAAGAATGCTAACTGGTAGCCACTTGTCATTTCATCATTACTGGAGGTTTTGAGGTTTCCCTGGAAGCAAGAGAGACTGCATGGGCTGCCAGAACTGCTGCTATATCTTAGCGACAAGCCAGGGGGCTCCCTCCCGTACCAGGCTGATGGCCTTCAGCGCCCAGCGAGCTGCGTAGTATTCCGACGTCTGTTTGGTGGTCTTCTGGCAGATGGTCTATGTGAACGTACAGAGAGAAAGGACAGATGAGTCCCACAGCAAGGGAAGCCTTCTGAAGGACGTTTTTACCTACGGCTTTTAGATGTAGCAGTAAGGGTGTGATCAAGTTGCAGTGGGCTTCTGTGATGTATTCACTTAATTCTGTGTGTGTGTGTGTGTGTGTGTGTGTGGGGTTCTTACATCCATGAGGAGGGGCAGGCGGGTGACTCTCTGCATGGGCAGAATAAGGAAGGAGAACATGGGAAGGCCGCCACATTCAGCGCTGGTCTCGATCTTCTTCACCAGCTCCTTAAAGGCAGCGTTACTCGCACTGCAACATGTAACACACGCATGCACTCCATTACTTTAATGGAGCAATGCACCACACTGCCAAATGGGGTATTACAGTGCACGGTATTGTATATAATCTAATTGATTAATATACGGTTTGGCTTGGGTCCTTTCCCCCCTCCTGCACAGTCAATCCGTCATCTCATATTGCAGCTGTTTATTTGGCTTCTTTGGGAAGTGCTTAACTAATGATTTATTAGGCGCGGTCTGGCCGGCCTCCAAGAATGGTGCTTACAGTAGCTTCTGCAGCGTCCTCTGTTGGAAGGTCTCGTTGGAGCAGTACACGATGTATGGATCAAAGCGGTTCGTAGCGTGGTCCTGCACTATGTCGCTGATATCCTGGATGACGGGGCTTCTCTGGTGACGTCTCTCGAGGTCCTCGAAAAAGCTGAGAGGAGGAGACAAATTTGAGACGAAGTTGCGCCATGGGTTAAACGAGCTTTGCAACCCACCTGTGCATTCAGGCTTCTGCAAGTAAGGAATTTACTGTCTGTATTCCGTTTCCTGTGGCCCTATGGCAACTCCCAGGATGAGGAAAACCAGAAGAGCCCGTCCCTCATTCCCACAGCACGTCCCGCTCCTATCAGGACTCTCAACACCATGGCATACGAGCTTGGTTCGGTGCCAGGGCTTTTCCGGCCACACAACGGCACAAAGTGAAACCAGCGGCCGGGTCAGGTTCTCCCGCTCGAAGCGGCCCGGCGAGGTAGAGTGCAAAGAAAGACCCTGTTTTCGTGAAACAGGACTCCTGGTGTGGCCGCGTCGCTAAACCAGTTTGGCGAGCGTGTCTCAGCACATCCTGTGCGCGGGATAATGCCACAAATGTCAGAGTAAAACATGCTCGAACACAGGTGCGACGCAGTGTCTCCTGAAGAACAGTCCCCAACAGCTTTTAGATGCGACACACTTTACTGCAGTTTTCATCCCTATTGCTGGATGCCGTTTTACACTACTGTGAACCACTGTCCGTGTGAGACACTGTCCATGGGAGAGCACCTGGCGTCAAACGCAGCCAAATCTCCCTGATTCATACGAGAAGCAAAGTCCAGCAAGTCTGCTGTGGCTTCTGCTCACGTGCAGAATGGGACCTCAGTAGCAGGGGAGGTCTCAGTGGTGGTGTCTGAAGTTGGCTTGAAGAATCTATTAATGCCTTGGCATGTACAGGTCAAGTTAAAGGTTTGGACACACGAGTGAACATAGAATAGCAATCTCATGGTTTTCATGCTTACATTGGATTCCAAGACAAATATATATATATATATTTGAACTGATTTCCTAAACAGAAAAAAAAAAATCAGTCTAAATTTTATATTTTACCCTCAGAACATTCAAAACTGTCTTCAAGCATCAACAAACAAATGAGCATGCAAAGCCGTCATAAAAGTAAAGCAACTCCGAAGCCTCTCAAATATTGAAAACAAACAAGAGTAGGTGTGTCTAAACTTCTGACTTGTACTGTGGGCCTGTCCATTCCTGCCTCAGATCAAAGAACATCTAAGACACATCAGTAAACATCTGAGTGGCTTATCTGACATTTGTGACGCAATTTCATAAACAAATTGAAGACGACATATCTTCGGAATACTTTGTATGCACCTTTCCATGGACACTTTTGTGTTACATTAACATACAATTTATATTACAGCTCATGAGGAAAAAAGTGGAGGTTTTGTTCTTCATTCTGGTGAAGGACATATTTGGTCATATAAATATTTGCCTTATTGTTGCCCTCCAGCACAACCTACTGCGTGACCGCGTGCATCTCCACACCCTGCTCTGTCCTGTGGGATGACGCTGACCTCAGCTCAGCACTCAACACTTTTTGCAAGCGAACACGACACCTAGCCTGCTCGGGGCGTGATCGCGGGCTGCAGCTATAGTCCGGGTTAGTCTTGCACAACAAGGTTTCGCCTCTCTCGTTGAAGACCCGAGAGCGTATGAGGAGCATTATGATAAATCGGGGACATGTGAAGCGTCAGTGAAGCATGAAAACACGTTCCATGAAAATATGCATAAAACGCATTTTTTGGATGTATTAAAACTCTCTGATTCAACAGACAGTTGCAGGTAGCATGCAGGCCTCTAAACATATCAGATGAGGGAGCGCAGTCTCGTCCCGTTAAAGTGACATACCGCTTGCTGACTTGCTGGATGACGGAGATGTTGGAGAACAGGTGGTGGTGTTCGGTCATGGTCATAGTCTTCTTCAGTGCGTCGCTGGCTTTGAAATGACGTACCAGGATGCTCAAGCTGTGCTGGTACGAGTACTCAGACGTCATGAGCTCAAAGATGGCCTAGGCAGAAAGCCACAGGTGAAGAATCGATCGGACCAACCACACAGCAGTACTGAGCTGAGGGAAAACTCCCTTTCATAGCTTCTTTCTTTTGGACTTTGTGATTTGTGGCCATGGAGCGATGACTTCAGGGTGCAGCCCATCTTGGGGACTCTAATGCCCTGCAAATGCTCAATAAAACTGGAGGCAGAGAGCGAGTCTATATCAAATAACCCTCATAAATGCTGATGACTATACCGATTTACCATTACTGTCAGTCCTGCCACCATAACGCATATTGTTATGGACACGTCAAGGAAAACGCACGACTAAATGACATTTACGATGTGATTTAATATGGATGTGATGGGGAGAACATACGTTAATGACATGTGCTGACAAACAGCGGACTACATTTTGTATTGAATGCACATTTCCATCACTTCAGCAGAATTCAGATTTGCTTCCTAGATTACATAATATTTGGCACAAAGTAACAGCTCTCACACTAGACAGACCTCTACATGTCAGATAAAGAACTTCAAGGAATCAGGTCAAAGGGAAGTATAAAGTGTATGAGAACCCTACTTCTTTTAGAAACCACTCAACACTAAAGGACACCTGGCCTCATTTACAACGCTTAGTAAAGAAAGAGAATAGACCATAGGTATTATGACAGGGTGTGGCTGTTGTGAGTGCAAGGTGGACCTTGACATATTGATATTTACACAGCAAAGGTGCAGCCTGAACGCATGGAAAGTCCTCTATTGTCCCGTAAATACGAAAATGAAATAGCAGCTCAAATGAACGTTACTGGTATTGTTAACACTTTGAGCGTGGTAGTAGAGTGTTAGCACCACCTCCATGACATGGCTGCAGTAGCAAGACGCAAACCTGCTCCTGAAACTCACCTCTTGTCTCTTGCGTTCCTCTGGAGATATCGTCTCCAAAATGCCCATCTCTTGTACCTGTGAGTTTGACAACGAGACATTCAGAAACTTTGGGGCAAGCATGAAACTTAAGACAACAGTCTGACAGACACATCCAGACACACTGTTCAGTAAGTATGGCTAAATCCAGCTACAACTAAACCTCAGTGTCCAACAATGACAAAAAAAAACTCATGCAAAGTACAATGCTTTCCTAGCACCTGTAACTGATTTAAATTCCACTGTCCACATTTGAGTTTCTAAACTCATTGTACTAATTGGGGCGATGCTAATAGACTCAGTGTGTCTGGTCTGTTTCAGCCAAGCCAACATAGCCGCCATTTGACTCATCTGCAGGACTTTGGCGCTTCCTGCTCTCTGCTTCTCTTCCCGCGACCCCATACGCCAGGCTCTGTCCTGCTCACCTGTGGCAGCTGGCTCCAGGTCAAGTGTGCTGGCCTGTAGCTCTTCACCACGATGCCCTGATCCTCTGGCGTTCCCGCCTGGGGGGCGTCCTCGTCCTCAGCCCCCAGGTGGTTGGACTGGAGACCACGCTCTTTGATCTCCTGGTAGAAGCACGGATCTGTGGAGGAGAGGGAGGCGGTCAGGGTTGCCCCAGCCAGCGCTGTACATACTGCATGGGCGCTAGCACTATTACTTAAAGGCAAATTAAATTATAGGCAAATATTAAAGGCAAAGTTCAGGGTTTCTAGATGATAATCATTTTCCATTTGCATTAGTTTGTTAGGTGGTAAGAAAAATATGGTCAAAACCATTTATGTATAAATGTATGTATTGTTTTACTTGGACGATAAAATGTTTGTTTCGAAACATTTGGTGATGTCTGTATTGTTTTGGCTCCATTGTCGAGCCAATTCAGAGCTGAAACAATATTTATCAGACAATTCATTGAACAGCAGTATTCCACGTGTGTGCCATTTTGAGATGTATGTCACACCTCATGTTTAACATATGCTGACTGATCCCATACCGTCTTTAAAGGACCCTCCATATCTCTGGTTCCTCTTCCTACCCAAAGTTCTCTGGGGGAGAGGGGGAGAGAGAGGGAGAGAGAGGGAGAGAGAGAGAGAGAGAGAGAGAGAGAGAGAGAGAGAGAGAGAGAGAGAGAGAGAGAGAGAGAGAGAGAGAGAGAACAAGGGAGTGAAACCTGATCTTATGCCTGTGGAATGTGCAGGACTTGGTGTGAAGTAAAATCTGCATTTGTACGAGTAGTCAATAAAAAGGAAAAAAATAGCCCTGCGCACAAACATGTCAGATGTCGCATGCAACATATGTTTTAAAAGTCGGAGCCGTATTTACAAATTGTAGCTTCCTTTCAGCGATACAACACATGCATCAAGATGTAATGCTGCCAATCCCTAACAGTACTACAACCACACCATCAAATCTTTCCACAGCATGCTGTGAACCCACTGATCAGTCCCACATGCACTGGTTGACTCTTCTCTAATCTCGTCTCCCCTCTTGAATCTGATGTACAGTACAAAAAAAAACAACCAACTGCCAACACAAAGCTTTATATCCCTAGGCAATGTAAGCACAAGTTTATTCCATCATCACAAAGGTCAGAGTTCAAAGGCACCCTTGCTCACTTTTGGTTTGGTCAAGACACGCATATTAACCTTCTGAGTTCTGGGGACGTGAATGAGGAGGACATGAGTTCTGGGGACGTGAATGAGGAGGACATGAGTTCTGGGGACGTGAATGAGGAGGACATGAGTTCTGGGGACGTGAATGAGGAGGACATGAGTTCTGGGGACGTGAATGAGGAGGACATGAGTTCTGGGGACGTGAATGAGGAGGACATGAGTTCTGGGGACGTGGTGGAGGAGGAGGACGTGGTGGAGGAGGAGGACGTGGTGGAGGAGGAGGACGTGGTGGAGGAGGACATGGTGGAGGACGTGACTGTATCCATGCCAGACTCAGCCATGATCAAGTAATTCTGCATTAGGCAAGCCAATCTCATTTCCTGCACTCTGCTCCTTGCTATGATGGATGCTTTTACACTCTTTAAGGACTACCAGCGGAAAAACAACACGCTACCTTTGCAGGGATACAGTACGTGTTCAGTAATATTAGTGAAAGGCTCAAAGAGCTCACAGCCCTACCTTACGCCCTGGACTGAGGGCTGGCTTGGGGCTCAGTGACCTTTCCTCACTGACTGGCTGTAGCAGGTCCTGTTTTGTCATGACCTCCATGTCCAGGCTGGTAACAGCAGCACGGTACGATTTATTCCTCTGGTTCCTCCGCAGGGAGAAGCCATCCCCATCGCTGTCATAGTCCTCCCAGGACAGGTCACGGTTTAAGCCCTGGACGCGCTTCTGTGCCTCCAGAGAGACGGGCAGGGTGACCACCGTGGTGTGGTGGCGGTTCTTTGGACGGCTGGGCATGGCCAGGTTTCGGGGGATGAGCTGCTGGGTACCTAGCTTCCGAGCAGCTGCGCTCTGGGTGCTGAGCACTACGGGAGCCTGCCTGGTCTTCTCAGCAGGCTCCGGTGCAGAGAGGTCCGTGTTAGACACCGAACGTCTTTCCCCATGGTCTACATGGAGCTGTGAGGAGAACATGTTATCCAGAAGGAGGGAAGACTCGTCCCCCATGGAGCCCTGGGATTGTTCGTGAGACATGGCACCGTTTCGCTCCGGCACAGCTGTCCCAAAGGGCTTTTGTCACGTGATGACGACCTTCAGCTTGTGGTCGTCAGTGCACCTTTGTGCGTATTTCATGTGGAAACAGAGACGGGTGGGGTTAGCATTATAACGCAAAACACAAGCCTATTCAAAAGCTGCAGTTTCATTACATGATATGGATGTTGTGTTCTGCTCTGACAGCAAAATCAAGGTGAAGGAGAGGACGGCGAACCCAAGATAGGTCTTCTGTGACACTGACTTTCAGGAATTCACGAGTTAGAGATTAAGTGCTTTCTTCCGCGTTAACAGCCTGGAGCGCCGAACAAAGCTCCAATTATATTATTATAATCTAAATTCCATCGCGGTTCTCAATCTGATCAATTTATACAAATACACGCATAGCAACACAATTGTCTGCAGTATTTCATGGCCAATCTGTGGTCAACTCAATTAAAGCTTATCGTACGGATCATAGCGGACACCTTGTTTTCAAGGTTTCAACCATATTTCCGAGATAAAATACCCAATCTTCTGAAATAGAATTTCATGGGTTTTGTGGAAATGTTCCTACAAACTGGATTAACTTTCACCAGGCAAACACTCTTATATAAAACTAACCGATGTGTGTAAACAATTTATGGTAGAATCGATAAAGAAACTACAGCATTTCGCAATAAAGATAAATATGGTGGCCAGCTGTACCTGCTGCTCGCATATGAACAAAATACGTTACAAGTCAAAACATTAAAAAATCACCTATTTGACGTTTGATATAACCGCAAAGCTTTTCCCCTAGCCTCCTGGAAAATGAACCGCCGACCAGAACATAAATGAGTCGACACAGCTTTTCTAGGTTGTATGTCTAGGCAAACAAAACTCTTACGGTACGATCATTTAATCAGTTTTAAGTTAGTGGAGTCACAATACGCCTTACCTCTAGGCTACATGTATCTCTGTTCACACTGAAACTTCAGGTAAGTTTCCAGGCTTCAAACCGACGTTGTCCGCACAGCTGTGGTTAATTGTTGCCAGTTTGGATCCTCAGAGCCGTTTCTCAGATTCGGGACACAACGCCCACTACGAACACGTCACCACAGGTGAGCGGAACCACCCAGGCTGGGCTACACGCAGCATTTGGCCATGTCAAATAAATAAATAAACAAATAAATAAATAATATTTTGCGTTTCCCCACAGGGTAGTAATTGAAATAAGAATGCCGTTCAACCACAGTTTAATAAGTTCTTGATTTTAAAGGTAGAGGTAGAACAGGACGCAAAATAGAATTCAAAGCTGAATTTAATGGAGTAAGAAAATAGAATGAAATTCAAAGTAGCATCTATAGAACATACATGATATTTAATCCAATGAGAAATAATTCTCGTTATACATAAAAAAGACAAAATTCCATTAATTACTTTAGATAAATTATACATTTTTGCTGCGATTGTTATGCTAGATTTACGGAAATTCCTGTTCTGCAGCAATTATAATTATTAAATTTCTTCTGTCATTTCATTTAAGATTCCAATTCAGTTGAAATTCCAGTGACTGTTGCACCATTTTAGATTTGTTGCGCTCTAAAATGCCAGATCTAGGCCCACCTCATTAGCAAAAGTCATTTATGAGCTGAGTCAGGTGTGTAAAAACTGATGTATGCAATTTATTTTTAGAACTCTCCGCTAATCTATCTTTACATCATGGTCGTTTTCACAAAATAAGCTGTTCTAAGGGGAAAACGTCAGTGACAGTGACAGACCCCTGGTCTCTGTAAACAGCTACTCAGCATTTCAGCACGGTCAATCAGGAAGCTTCTACATGGGCAGAAGGTCCTTCTTGATGGTCCGTTTTGTTTATGCAGACTCTCAGGAAGGTGGGGCCCTATTTGCATCATCACAACCCCACTCCAGCTGGGTAATGAGGTCAGTGGCAGCTCTGAGAACCCCAGAGTCAGGTTTTTATCTCAGGGTCTCAACCCTCCAGCCCCTTGTCTCTGGGAGGTCCTGACGTTTCTCTGGTCCCCACAAAGTTAGCTACTTAGCCTGGGTACTGTGATAAGTACACAATTAGTACTGATTACTAATGGAAAAAGTGACAAACCAACATGGACTATTGAAGAGAAACACTAAAATCTGAGCACCCTAACACCTATGGAGAAATAATATATGTGAACCATTTCATAAAATGTTACAAATAACCAAAGCATACCTTTGTGGTAAGTTACACCATTGTACAGATCTGCTGGGGAACAAATTAGCCCACCATGAGGCGCTGTTGAGCCACAAGCTTCCTGAAAAGGTTAAAATGTACCTTTAGCAAATGATTCTACAGTGTCTGGAATTAGGAAGGCAACAGCAAATGATTAACATTATTTTTATATTAATCAAACTAGTCAGAAATGTTGATTCGACTCTGGAGCCCTAGAACACCTATATGCAACTTCATTCAATACTCACCGTAGCTCAAACTGTACAGGGGTGGGTTTCCCGAAACGTTCGTAGCACTTATAAGTACTTCGTAACCTCGTATGAAACGTACGAGGGGCTCCCTGACATTTCAGCATCCCTGACAGCTGCTGGATACTCTGCCTGGTTCGGAGGTCACGTGCTGCTCTTGAAGATGATAATATTTGAGTTACGCCACATGCTTGTTAACATTTGTAAAGCTGGAGAGTAGACGGCTCTATATGGCAAACCATAAAACAGACATGATGTCACTCCATGTTATGTTGAAACGTTTTGTGTATGACATTCCCCAGACAAGGTCAAATATGTTATATATATATGACTACAGGAACAATGTGTAAATGTTCTACTGGAAAAACAAGTTCAGTCAATCTTGTGAAAGATGTACTGAATTAGGTACATTAAGAAATAAGCGGCTTTCGACAAATCTCTTCAGGTTTTGATATGTATTGATTTTCATAATCTTTCAAATGTACTTAAACGAATGTTATACAATATAGACAGTATAATTTCATATAACACCATTTTTCATCAATAGGTTAAATATGCTGTGTCAGATGGTGGTGCAGTCCAATATAAATTTGGTATCAACATAATAATGAGTGGAAATTAATGTTAATTTGTGGCAGCAACATGGAAACTTTAGAACAGAACTGTGTAGCAAAACTGTGCAAACACAGAAAGGGAGAAGAGGTACTAAACAACACAAACTGAATTCAAGAATTAGGAATTCATCTCACCTGGTTCATAACTGCTGATGTTGAAGATGGAATTAGACAGGTGACATCACAGGAAAGAAGTCCCATTGTATTTAAAAACACTGAATTTGTTTACACTTACAGTAAGACCATTTTGGCATCACTTGTTAACAGACGAGTGTGGGTACATATATAGGACACATGAACACCAAGAACAGGGACAGAAAAGGTGTGATCAGATAGATGCTACATATTGTTTGAATCAGAAGAAGGCAGTTGTCTGTCATTTGGAACACAGTCTGTACAAAAGACTTATTTATTTGTTCAGAGCCTTAATTTTGTTACATTTATTGGTGAGTGTTTCACCTGTATTTCTTATATTTGACGCTAGATGGCAGCGTTAATGCACCGATGTCCAGTTTGCACTTATGTGACGCCACAACTCACCTTGGTTTAACTGCAGACATTGAGAGTGGAATTGAGGTCTTCACTGGAGAGTTTTCCCACTGGTGAATGGAAGTCTCTGCGAACACACAGAAAAAGAGACAACGTACCACAAAACACAAAATAATGTGTCCTACTTTGGTAAAGATGGACATTCTCACTTAGGAAATAACAGCACCACAACCTGGAAATAGACCAAGATAAAAAAAAAAAAAAAGATGTTGTGCCACAAGTTCAAACCACATGTAATGAGAAAGTGAAGGATTAATAACAGAATTGACCATTGTACACTTAAAAACACTGAATTCTCAGTCTTTGTTTATACTTACAGTAAGACCACCCAGGTGCATTATCTGATTTGGCATTTGGGCGAGTGTGGCTAGGGATGTCAGTACACACTTAGGACACATGAACACCAAGAACGGGGACAGAAAAAGTGTGACCAGATAGACGGTACATGTTGTTTGAAACAGAGAACGTAGTCTGTCATTTGTCATTAGTAACACCATCACTAACCTTGGGTATATTTTACCCGGTATAAAATTCCAAATAAAATATAGTTTTCATTATTTTTTTAAAAGTACAACACTGTATGACAAATTTTGGAACACTTAAATTTTACAACATCACTAAAAAAATGAAAAAAGGTACCATGGATGACCCATGGATGATGAAAATCGGGTAACCCTTAACAGGTAATGTTCAAACAGAAAAAATAATGCTGCTGGGGACTTGGTCTTTGGTCCCCCTATTCCTGGGACATGTGAGCCCTGTTTGGTAAATGTCACTAACACCATGTAAACTCCACCCATTAAATATGTTACCCTCTATCACTAAAGCTGGATGAAAATCACCCAAACACCTCTTGAAGAAACCACAGATGGGAGGAGGGAATCAATCAACCATACAATTAATGACATCAGTGAGTGCCCTGAAGCTACCCAAAGTCCTATGCAACTCAGACAGCAACATAATGAAAATCACATGACAAAAATTGCATGGGTGAAAATCACACATGGTTAGCGTTCTAGGGTTATGTGGATAAAGTTCTTAGAGGAGATTGTGTTGGAGGTCTGGACTTGTATCTGCTAAAAGATGATACCAGAAGAAGGATGTCATCACTGGAAAGAAGGACAAGCATTTGGTGAGGGTGGAAGACCCTTCCATTAGCCTAGATGGCTAGCTAGCTATTTACATTTTCCAATAGATGTCAAAGCAGATTAGCTAACCCAGCTATTCGAGTGAACACAGTTAGTCAACAAACGTTTGGACATGTTCAAACATGTTTTCTACCTCTTGTATTATGAATCGAAAGTTCAATGTTAATTTGAATAGTTAGTTACCATCTAGTACAAGCAGTCTCTTGACATTTAGGCTTGGTCTGCATTTGAAACACAAATCACTGGCTAGCTAATTAGCAGGTTCCAAAAGCAGCCGCCATCCCCACTAGGGTTGCCACCTATCCCGGTTTTCCCGGGACTGTCCCGGTTTTCCCGGGACTGTCCCGGTTTTCCTTGTTTTTAATATTCGTGCCCCGGCAAAAAAAAAATAAAAAAAAAAATCATTTAATGTCCCGGTTTTCTCTAGGTTAGTTCAAACGACTATTTAGACTGTTTCTGCACACTTTAAATCTGTCTTTTTTTTCTCGCTGTGTCCATTTTACACCTCTCCCGGTAACATTTTACATTCAACAATTTACGTTCACCACCCAGACCTAGGTGGCAATCCTAATCCCCACCCAGGCACAGAATGGATTGAAAACAAGGGAAACATGATGGAAATATGAAAATCATGTGTGTTATCTGTGGTGGTAATGTGTGGTTATTGTTTGACTTTTTAAAACACAATGATGTCATGTTCCATTTAATAAGCATCACACTGGATCATAACTCTAAACTTCAATCATAACTCTAGACTTCAGTCTAAACAAATTATATGTTGGCATGGCTACAGAGGAAAATAAAAGAAGAATAAAACAGTTGAATAAAACAAATTAATTACTTGTGATCATGATATCATGATAAAAAAAAACATTGTTTCTACTTTACCTTTTCACTATGTAACATTTACTCTTGTCTCATAGAGCATCTATGCCCCATCAACATGAAATAAGGATGCAGATACACATTACGAACACATGAAACCATGTACACTTAAAAACTGACTTATGAAACCATGCACACCTACAACTCTCATCACTGGAGAGTTTTCCTACTATGTGGTGAATGGAAGTCTCCGTTAACACACGGAAAAATAGATGACGTACCACAAAACACAAAATAATGTGTGCTACTTTGGTAAAGATGGACATTCTCACCTACTGAATAACTGCACCACAACCTGGAAATAGACCAAGACAAAAAAGATGATGAAGGATGAATGAGCACTGGCTACTAATACATATACAAAAAGACTATAGTGAGTTGACCCACTGTCTTCCTCAGAATTCACAGAGTTGTGCCACAAGTTCAAACCACATGTAATGAGAAAGCGAAGGATTAATAACAGAACTGACCACTGTACATTTGAATTTGCAATACAATTGAATTTGTACATCTCATTTGAAATACAGTCAAATAAGGAAGAAACCATTAAATTAAGATATTGTATGAAGGCAAGATAGAAATGTTGGATCATAAACACTCAACACTTACATGAAAATGAAGAGCAGTACACTTTAAAAAAAATCTCAAGCAAGTCTTTATTTCCACTAGAGGTTACTAGAATCTCTACTTCTAGAACATTTTGACCCAGACTATACACGCTATTCATCAATCTACATTCAATTCATATTCAGTCTCGTCTGATTAACTGGTAGCTAGTAAAATATAATAGAATGGTGTTTGAGAGTCTGTGTAAGAAAGAGGGTGTTTCTTTTTTCTTTTTGAAGGAAATTTAAATCCATTGATTTGCAGTTGTCTATAACATGAACATTAGTTATCTCTTTGAGCCGGTGAATTGTTTTTCGCATGTCTAGTATGCATCAAGGTTTTGGAAAGGAGGGATCATAAATGAGACATTTACAAAAATGAATTAGTCTCACCTTGTGTATAACAGCACATATGAGAATTTTTTTAATTCAAAAATTAGTTTCATGTCGTGCACCAACATTAACCGTTTGGCACAGGACGGTTTACCAAATTGCCCACAGATTATTAGTACCTTGGTAGCTGTGTACCTGAGTCACGTAGAGTCCAATACAAACTCTTCATCTCACCGCTCCACATTAGCTACTCCAAGAAGACTCTGGGACCCCACAGAAACCACAGTATAGAAATTGCTTTTAATTGCAGGTCTAACATTGAAAAACAGTTTTGAATCAATGTCAGTGGAGTTTTAAGGTTTGAATGAAAACAAATGATTATTCAACAAACCATATCTTATTTACTTATATAACTTCATGTTTGTCTATTGTTGCAAATCACCACCTAAACACCTAAAGTGTTATTACCAGCATCATGTCTTATCACATCATATTATATCTTATCTATTATATTCATATGATATTAATTGTCGTTAGCCTAAATAGCTACAAAGCTACTGTTAAGGTTTCTGAAATCGTCTATAGACATAGATCATAGCCTTCAGGTTTCATAGACAGGATTATAAATTTGTACAGCCCTCAGAGTTCCGTAACCCAGAGTTCCAAAGTTTATTAATACGTTTTTCTCAGTCGATTTGGTTCATTTCTCAGATCAGAATTGGAAATCTCAATCTCCACATCTCCTTGTCACTTGTACACATCATAATTGCATTTCTCATTGTGTTTCACATTTTACAAATGCTTTTGTACATTTTGCAAATGGACATGAACGATTGTCTGTTGTTTTTTACATTATCAATTGCTTATGTCATGTTTATCAAAATGTGTTGTTAGGATTGTGTATTGAATTGTCTTACCCTCCAAAACATTTAGTCTTTAGGTTGTTGCCTAGGTCATTACAGGCAAAAGTGCTGAACATGTTGTCATAATGTTGTCATAATTTTTTTGTTGTTGTTGTTACATTTTGGTAATTTTATCCTAATTTGATTAAAATATTCACAGGTGAACATTCAGCTACAGTAAGAAAGGGAATTGGTGAAGGTTTAGATCAGGGGTGCCCACTGTTTTCAGCTTGCGAGCTACTTATAAGATGACCCAGTCAGAAAGATCTACCGGGGGTGGCGGCGAACGTAATTTGTTGAGCGGGGGGGGGGGGGGGGGGGGGGGGGGGGGGGGTGGCGAACATAATATGTTGAGCGGGGGGGGGGGGGGGGGTGGCGAACGTAATTTGTTGAGTGGATTGCAGATTGGCTGCCGTGAATGTCAATCAAAATACAACCGTCAGTGCAGATGTGCGATTCATCTACTACTATTTTATGTGACGCGATCTACGCACATTCCTTCGCGATCGACCGACAGTTCCTTCGCGATCGACCGACGTAATGAGCACCCCTGGTTTAGATCAACCAATGGTTTCAACCATAGGTCAGAGGGGCGTCTCATGAACCTTTACTGTAATTGGCAAACATTTATAGACGTTAAACACTGCAGTATCAGAAAGTCTCATAATGCGTGGTGTAGAGCGGTAAGACTGTGTGGTGTAAGGCTGTTTTACATGTAAGTCATGGTCTCACAATGGCTGAAGCTGGTTGCTGGGTGCAGCCGAATATTGGAAGAACAACTGTGTCTTCAATCGTTCAAACATTTCATAGAGAAAACATGTATGTAATTCAGAAATGTGCTCTCTGCTGTAATGCTGCACATTGACATTAATTCTGACATGTTACTGTATTTACAATTTTTTATGACTGCTAACATGCGTTTGTCCAATCTGTAGTCACATTTTCAAAACTCTAAACACAGTGAACACAACATCAGTCTTCAGTGGCTATACAATTAGTACAATTCATGTTGTTAAGGCACAAAATGAAGTCATTTTACATGTTTCTAAAATGCATATTTTCTATACACACAAGGTTATCCAATAACAAAATTCTGGATAATTTTTGTCTTATTTACAAATGCTTGCACACAGCATGTCAAAAATGAAAACCTAAGGTTCAAAACCTTAAATATTGTATAAAATGCAAAGTTCTGCAAAAACAAAGGCAGCTGAAAAGCTATTACTGTAATACACATTTTTTGCACATATAGATCAATGAAATAAAATGAAGTACAGTAATGTACCGGGTCAGAGAGGAGCAAATATAACAATTTGTCATGCAATCTCAAGTGCTGGTTTGGTCCTTCACAAATGCCAGAATGGTCCCTATAACAGTGACCTCCTTCTTTCATTTTTGAATTAACTCTACCAACATTTTGTCAACAAATTGCAGTGCGAACAATATTGCTGTACAAATTTGATTCCAGTGAATAAACAAGAATAAACAAATAAGTAACTTCCGGGGCACACAAATGGGTCGAGTAAAAAAATCAAAATCAAGTTCGGCTCTGAATCCGATTTTTTATTTAGCTATTTTTGTTTGGATCATCAAAAAAAAAACTGAAAAATACAAGCCTGGTTTGTTTTTATATTCAAAACGAAAAAACGTTTTTTTGATTTTCCGATTTTGATTTTCAGTTGAATATCAAATGAACGAATGATACACGGATTCTGACGCTGGGTCAAGCACTGATGCAGCCCAGGGGAAGAGTCGCCGCCGAATACAGTTAAATGTACTAAATGTTGGCTTACATTTCAAATCTCATGTTTAGCTGAATAAACATGTTATCATCCCCTTTTAATGTACAGTATGTAGGCTTACAAATTCATGTTTGACTGAATATGCCCTCTTTAAGTATGTAGGCATACAGTACTATTTTCATGTTTAACTGAATAAACCGTTGACCACGAGTAGCCTACATATTATTGAGCATGTTTTTTTTTCTTCAAGTATCAAAGTAGAACTGTCACGTTACGGCCCCTGACCCCTCCCTTTTGGGCGTGTGTTTACGTTGTCTACGTCTAGTTGTCTGCGTCTGTGGATCTCTGTGGGTGCGGTTGTGTCATAATGTGTTCATTCTTCTCACCTGTGGCTCATCTCATCATCACTCGGGGTTTGTGGTTTGTCTATTTAATGTGCGTTTGCGCAGTGTCCCGTGCTCGTCTTTGTTTGAGTCCAACACGTCTTTGTGTGTTCGTGTTCTATGTGCGCTGTCTGCGCTATTTTTGTATTACATAAAGAAACGTTCGTAAGACCGATGGACTCGGGCCTCGCCCTTCGCCCTGCTGCGAACGTTACAAGAACAGCTTGCTCATTTCCTGTTGATGCATTTTGGAAACAGGATATATATATATATATATATATATATATATATATATATATATATATATATATATATGCAGTACAATAAAGCGCATGTTTGGAGCCAGTTTGATTGCGAGTACGTACAGCAAACCAAAACATTTGTTAATTGTGCAAAACAGCGATTTTATGCCAGTTGTGCTGCATGTGTAAAACATTTTTTGTACAGACAGCAGACGGTTGCTGTATACTCTCGTCTGCCCAAATTTCTAGCAAACACTGCACCTCAGCCTTAGAGCATAGCGAGCCCTTTGCTGCCATGTTTGATTAACAGGAATGTCGCATCACTGATGCCAAGTTTCAGTTCCGCGCTTGGGCACGCATTGCGCTCACACAGGATGTGTACCGTGCCCGAGTCCAACCAAACCGTGCTCTGGCCCACCTCTTGAAGAGAGCCACTCGAGCATGGTTCGGCGCATTCATATTTGCCAACCAAAATGGCTCAGAACCCAGGCACAGTAGTGTGAGTACGCCCGAGTTATAGTTTTCATTTTAGACAATAAGTTTAATGTTAGTATAAAACCGCTACTTAGTGTTCTTAGACAGATAAGAATACATACATATTTCGCACTGCCGGTATGCATAGGACTAAATACTATATAGTAGGCCTGTGTTGAAAAAATCGATTTTCCGATTCAGAATCGATTCGCATATGATGATCTGATTATCGATTCGTACGTCCAAAGATCGAACTTTTACCCCCGCCTCGTCACTGAATTCACGCAGGCGTGCTCGGTCTAACTAACTGTAAAACAACATGGCGACGGACAGCGACGGTAACGACGATAGTCAAATCGGCAATCTAAAAACAGAAGGACAGTTTATCCAGTGTCAGTGACTATTTACATTTAGTCCATGTCACTGACAGTTTACCCAGTGTTTTTACAGTTTAAAAAAGTTAAAAATGCTCTTGTAACGTTGGGCGCAAGGCGATGGACGAGACAGAATCCTTTGCACTTTCCAAATCGTTACGTTTATTACATTTACCGAAGCGCAGACAGCGCACATAAAACACGTTTACATAGAACATGTGTGACTCAAACAACGACGAGCACAGGACGCTGCGCGAACGCACATTAAATGGACAAACCCCACGTGATGACGAGACGAGCCACAGGTGAGGATTATCACAAGACGCACCCGCACCCGCGGAGATACGCAGACGAGTAGACGCAGACAACGTTAACACACGCCCAACAGGGAGGGGTCGGGGACCGTAACGTGACAGTTCTGTTATTATATTCTTACTTTAAAGAAAAATACACGTTTACATTTTATACTTTCAGTTTATTAAGTGTGAGCACTTTTAAAATAAAAATGCATTTGGTAGCAACAGCTTTTGGGTGACTTCTTAATTATTTCAATCATAATAATAATGCACTGGTTAGTGTCCCAGTAGGAGTCCACTGTTGCAGATATAGACACCTCAAAGATGTCCTCTGTTTATTGTCCTGGATTACCTTTCTTGAAGGTAGATTTATGATTACCCTTTTCACCAGTCTTCCAGCCATCAGTAACTACCAACTACCAGTAACTATTTGCTGATTAATATTGATATAATACTAGTTTTAACATGTTGCTTCTGTACATAGTCAGGAAACAGCTCAAATAAATAAATTTTTAATAACACTAAACCCCGAATTGGATCGAATCGGATCGAATCGATTAAATCGGATTAAATCGAAATAAATCGATTCTTAATCTTCAGAATCGGAATCGGATCGATTCTTGGAATTTGAATCGATACCCAGCCCTACTATATAGCCTACAAAATAACGGATACTAATTATTACAGTATTTTGTGATCAACTTGTGGTGCCCCCATCAGATTTCAGTTCTCTGACTGGCTGTACTCCTGAAAGACACAGGATCCATGGAGTGTGCCATTTTCATCCTCACACAGAAAACACTGTAATCTGTTACACATTCACAAGAAACACATTCTCAGTGCCAATATGATTATTTTTGGACATTTTTCACATGTCATCATATTCTAAAAACATAAAAAACATGCCATATTTGTCAACTGTGATTTTCAACCCAATTGAAATTTGTCCAATACTAGGTCATGATGAGACCAAGTTGACTGATGGTGCCGCTCGTAAAGCTCAAGGCTAGTTAACCACCTCCTGTTATTGTTTTCTATCTAAACACAAAGCTTTTTCAAGCCTTGATTAAAGAAATATTAACACGTTCCTCTCATTATGAGAGGAGATGAGAAGATGGAAGCAGATGCCCTCTTGCAGTCTGGTGTTGGACAATGAAACTGAATCAACTGTCATTTTAATGTCGGAGGTTTCATGGCTAAATTGGACCAGACTGGTGGTCATTCTTCATTAATTGCACGTTGCACCAATTAGCAGGGTAAGAGCACAGTTTTGCTCAAAATGGAGTTCAAAAGAGGACAAATTGTTTGTGCATGTCTTGCTGGCACATCTGTGACCAAGATAGCAAGTCTTTGTGATGTATCATGAGCCACAGTATCCAGGGTAATAAATAAATGTGCCATATTTAGTCAATTGTGATTTTTCACCGCAATCAAAATTTGTCGCTTTTAACCCATCTGTGCAGTTAGAACACACACACACACTAGTGATTACATGGGGGCTGTGGATCACACGTGCCCAGAGCGGTGGGCAGCCCTAGCCCTAGCCTGGGGAGCAGTTGGGGTTAGGTGCCTTGCTCAAGGGCACCTCAGTCATGGCCTGAGATATGGGAATCGAACCCACGACCCTCCGGTCACAAGACCAGTACCCTACCACCAGGCCATGGCTGCCCCGTATCAGGGGAGAGCACGAACGCAGTCCCCTACTTCCAGAAATTATGCAGTCGAGATTCCTGCATTTGGGGAATTCGCAAGGGTCAGCACAGCCTGAGTGCAATGGCTGAGTCTCACCCCTACCAGGTAAGTATGTATAATAATGTCAGCATACCACCAAGAAGGATGAACCACATCCAACATGATTAACTGTGGACACAAGAGGAAGCTGTCTGAAAGGGATATTCGGGTGCTAACCCGGATTGTATCCAAAAAACATAAAACCATGGCTGCCCAAATCATGGCAGAATTAAATGTGCACCTCAATTTTCCACCAAAACGGTCTGTCGGGAGCTCCACAGGGTCAATATACATGCTGCTATAGCCAAAGTTTTGGTCACTCCTGCCAATGCCAAAGGTCAGTTTCAATGGTGCAACGTGCGCAAATCTTGGGCTGTGGACATGTGAAACATGTATTGTTCTCTGATGAGTCCACCTGTACTGTTTTCCCCACATCCGGGAGAGTTACGGTGTGGAGAAGCCAGAAAGAAGCGTACCACCCAGACTGTTGCCCAGAGTGAAGCATGGGTGTCACGTATGACCATGCCCCCTTCTCGTAGCTGTCACTCCGAGTTCCCTCATGTCTGTGTCCCGTGCCTGTTGTTCCCGCCCCACTCGTTTATCTTGTGATTCCCTTTTGTATTGCCACGCCCCCATGTCATTGTTATCACCTGTTCCTTGTTTAGTGTCAATGTATAAAAGTCCCAGTATTTCCCCAGTCTGTTATCCGTGGTTTTGTCTATCTGTTGGTTTATGCTTTCGTGTTCTCTGTTCATGCCAGTGGTCCTATTGCCTGTAAGTGCTTGTGTTCGCTGCCCTGTTGCTCTGTGTTTGTAATTCTGGTTCTTTCGTTTGTTCTGCGTTCTGCCCGTGTTTTGTTTTCTGGTCTTCAGTATGTCGCGCTACGTTTCATGTTCGGACTCCCTCTCTGATCTGACCTCCGCATTCCTTTTCGACTCTGAGTTTGGTATTCCCTTTATTAAATCTCGTTCGCCTCAGCGTTTGTGTCCGTCTCCTCGCTCCGTTGCTTATGCAACGTTACAATGGGGGTGGATCAGTGATGGTGTGGGCTGCCATATCATGACATTCCCTTGGCCCAATACTTGTGCTGGATGGGCGCATCACTGCCAAGGACTACCGAACCATTCTGGAGGACCATGTGCATCCAATGGTTCAAACATTGTATCCTGAAGGCGGTGCCGTGTATCAGGATGACAATGCACCAAATCACACAGCAAAACTGGTGAAAGATGAAGTTGAACATCTCCCATGGCCTGCACAGTCACCAGATCTAAATATTATTGATCCACTCTGGGGTGTTTTGGAGGAGCGAATCAGGAAACGTTTTCCTCCACCAGCATCAAGTGACTTGGCCAAGAATGGCTTAAAATCCCTCTGATCACTGTGCAGGACTTTCAGTTTCATTTTCTAACCCCTGTAGATCAACAAGCTGAACTCCTGATAAGACAAATGAGTCAAATCAGGCGTGACCTCTGAAACTTCTTCATATTTACATTTTCAATACTTTATTGTACTGTTCTGTGGAACTGCACACACATGCCACATGAAAGCATACAACACCACTATGCTAAAACAAACCAAAATACCTCCATGATCTGTATAAATAATTACCTGCCCTTATCTGTTTATCTGTTTGTGTTGTGTGTAAATGGTACTTGTATACTAGCTTTGCCAACTGACACTTACATGGCATGAATAACCCTCTAGATTTAATGGGGCATTTATTTCCTTCTGGAATGATCTATCAAAAATATAGCATATTAAAATGAAACTTAATAAATAATAGAACTATCAAATAAAAATATGTAATTTATATATATATAACAAATTATTTAAAACTAACTTGAAACTAATTTCATCTTCAAGAATTTTTTTTAAAAAAGTCCAGTTGCATTCTACTCAAGCACTGCATACGCTATACTGCCAAAAGTATTTGTTCACCCATCCAAGTTATCGGAATCAGGTGTTCCAATTACTTCCATGGCCACAGGTGTATAAAAATAAGCAGACTGTTTTTACAAACATTTGTGAAAGAATTTATGTAGTGGCTACGTAAATTGACGGAGCGTGGTCAGCAGATGCTGAAGCGCATAATGCGAAGAGGTCGCCAACTTTCTGCAGAGTCAATCACTACAGACATTCAAACTTCATGTGGCCTTCAGATTAGCTCAAGAACAGTGCACAGAGAGCTTAATGGAATGGGTTCCCATGGTCGAGTAGCTGCATCCAAGCCATACATGACCAAGTGCAAAGCATTGGATGCAGCGGTGTAAAGCACGCCGCCACTGGACTCTAGAGCAGTGGAGGTACGATCTCTGGAGTGACAAATCGCACTTCTCCATCTGGCAATCTGATGGACGAGTATGACAATTGCTAGGAGAATAGTACTTGTCTGACTGCATTGTGCCAAGCCTTCTCATCCAACATCAGTATATGACCTGTGCTTCTGGAAGATTGGTCAAAAATCCCTGTAAACACACTCCTAAATGTTGTGGACAGCCTTCCCAGAAGAGTTGAAGCTGTTCTAGCTTCAAAGGGTGGACCAATGTCATATTGAACTCTATGGATTAGGAATGGTATGTCACTTTAGCTCATATGTGAGTCAATGAAGGTGAGCAAATACTTTTTGCAATATAGTGTATTTGTTCCATATGTAACAGATAAGACTTTGAGGATGGAGACTGCATCAGTTGTTTTGGAGACTGTTTGGAAGACTGGTCTCATAAGGTTGTTAAAAGGAGTGCCTAGATACATGTAACTGAATTTAATTGTAGCCTCAAAGGTTAGGTCCAGTGTCTGTTTTCTTGAATTGTTTGAACAGTGGTGACTCAAATTGTGTGGACACTTCAAGTGACAGGACTATTAAACTGAGCTAAATTTCTTCATGTGAATTTATAAGTGATAGATTCAATGGCTATGGTAATTAAATGATTATAGTCATTACGAACTTCAGCACAGTGAATAACAACCACTTGGCTCCATACGTTTGGTTTATGTATTTTTTATTTTATTCTCTGTGTATATTGATTCAGGGAGGGTGCTTTATGGATTTGTTTTTTCTTTTCTTGTGTTTCCCCCTTTCACTTTATTTACTTTTGTTGTTTTCCTTTGTTTAGTTGTTTTTCAGTGTCCGTCTTGCAAAGGCCATATCTCTGAAAACAGAACATCCTGTGTTTTGCTGCAGGTCATCTTTCACTGAACAAATTAATAATGCCATTTATGAACCCTGGAAACTTGATCTTTTGTTTAACGACAATATCGAAACCTTTACATTGTACAACAGCTTTTTGAAAAACAGTATCCATGTATGTTATACAGTATCTCTTTAGGTTAGATGACACGGACCAAGTAAGGCTCTCCAAATGTATCCAGATCTAATTGTATCAGCTACTAGTTTCCCAAGCCACTCTTTATTAATGTTACTAAACCCTTTACACACTTCTGCCTAACCCCCTTGACCCACAACTTTTCTATTTTATCGCACATGTAACTTGGATGAAAGAACAAAACGTCATAAAGCAAAACAATGTAAAAACAGAATTGATAACAGGCTTTCGAGGAAACCAGTTACACAAAAGTGAGTCAACATTCGCAATTCTTTTTTTTGTCTTTTTTTTTGGGGGGGGGGGGGGGGGGGAGCTGTTTACATTTGGTATGTTTACATTCACTTACATGCCCTTAGATCAAATTCATAGAACAGAACACAATGGCAGAACGATCTTCATTCATCTTCAGGTGATTTTCCCATTTGGAGAAATGCTTCCTGATTACAGCATATAAATACTGATCAGCTCCAGTGGATTCAACACTTGGAGATTCACCTGCTTCTCTGACACCACCAGACCAGAACAATGTTCATCCTGAAGCTCACTCTACTCTCTTGTAAGTTTTATCCATGGTTTTGAAGCTCAGCCTTAACTCTTTCATCTCAACTGCCTGTTTGTCTCTTTCTCTTTTGTCAGTGCTGCTGATAGCTCCTGGCTTGCTTGTTTATGCAGGTAAAAATATTATGCACCAATGCACCATCAACTCCTTACATGATTGTCCATTTCTTTTATCTCCCCTTTTTCTTTAATTACTGTTTTTCATTTTATACTTTATTTGTATCAATTAATTTCTTTATATAAGCAGACTTGAGTGCACGTAAGAGTATATTATATATTACTACAGCTTAAAACAATTGATAAAAAAAATAAAACAGAAACCGACATTGAAACAATAACCAAGTATAATGCGTAACGTTGAAGAGACAAGCCACAGGTGAGACAGATGAATACACGCACAATGAACTACACCCAAAGGAAATACATACATGTACATAAACGTATGCAGACCACACATGTACTGTGACAGTACCCATCCATGACTGTTGGTTCTTTCAGAAAATGAAATCACCTGTTATGGTAGTGTCCAGCAACTCAGCTGTGGTAAGTTTAAAAACAAATATCCAGAACATTACAACAGTAATAACCATATAATATTTTAATGTAGGGACTTCAAAGTAAATCTTTATAATAACTAAGAAGGAAATCTGAAAAGGCTCTTACTAGTGGTAAATGTGAACTAAAGTATTAAAGAAAGTTGAACACAAATACGGTCTCTTATCAGTACAATGAGCATTTTATTTATGAATTATTTTTACATGCTGTGCCATAGTATTTGACTAAATCCTTTAACAGTATGAATAATTTATCAACATTGCAGAGAATAAACTCCATTTTTGTATCCACTTACATGCTTTAAGGCACTGGGCTAATAAGTGTGGCGTCTGCTATATATGGCCGGACAGATAAAAGCATTTGTAGTACTGGTCGTCCCGTTTCTGAAACCCAGAATACCGCATGTGCCATGGATATTCCCATCATCCCTGCTAGGTACAACAAACATACACAACAAGTCTTCACGGTTCAAATGGGCAGGCGTGGCGCAAATGCAGTTAAATAAACAAGACAGAACACTAAACAGGGCAAAGAACGAGGCACGGGAAAACAGACAACCGAAGTACTAACAAACTTAAACGAGGAGAACAGGCCAATCACTAATGCTAACAAACACTAATGTATTACAAAACACACACATAACAAGACACAATCATGAAACAAAGGAATAATCAAACAATACACAAAACAGCTAAACTAAGAGGAAGTACGGGAAACTAAGAACCAACAGAAAGAAATGCAGTAGGGCAGGGACAAACTAACTGAACTACAATGACAGGAAATCAGCTACCAACAGCGATGACGTACAGAATGAGTTGGGACACGTGAGTCGCAGGGGGAAACGGAGGCAACGAACACTACAACAATGACAAACACAACACAAACCAGAAACAATGAGAGTGAGGGTGACAGAGAAAGATCGAGAAATCAAGGGAGAAACAAGCAGGGAAAAACACAATTTTCGACAAGGGAGATCAGACACGATGAGGAGTAAATCAACTGAACACCGGGGTGGGGGGGGGGGGGGGGGTGTAGATGTCTACCATTTATTCTTCACAAACACAATAAACACGTCTGACATTAATATCCATTGTAATAAACAGGTGCAATGGGTATAGACAGTGTCAGTTTAGGACTGATACGCTTGGCAGCCCGGACCCGTGTATCGGAACGTTCAAGTACTACAACACAACTTACAGCTGTACGGGAGGCCGTAAGTATAACATACAGGATAAAGTCTGCTAAGTTTGACATCTACTGTATTGTTGTAAACCTTTGAACACCTGCTGTCCAACTCTTTCATATCTTAATTCAGGGTGGTAGACGTCCAGGTCCTGATGCATGTTTTGTCTCTTTCCACCAGGTGTCATTGTAGTATGTGAGGATGGCTACAGCACACTGGACTGTGGTGAGAACACCCTCCTTCATCATTGCCTTATTTAGTCAATACTGATTCTGTTTGGTCCTTTTGAAAGTACAATTGAGCTGCAGTAGGTTTCTTATGGAAGCACAATGTTCCCAACTGTTCACTGTGTCTCTGCACAGGGAAGGAAATAATTAGCATCACCAATGCTAACTACGGGCGCACAGATTCAACCACCTGCTCACAAGGACTGCCCAGTTCCATTCTGGCTAACACTAACTGCTATGCCTCCAACACACTTTCTATTGTGGCTACAGGGTACATTGTTGTATTTTTTATTGTTTTCCCATCAGAGGCTGTATTGCTCCTCATTAAGTGCTCTTTTAAGAGCTCTTAGTAACATCTCACTTTACCTCACAGGTGTAATGGGAAGAACAGTTGTACTGTACGTGCTTCATACACCATCTTTAATGATCCATGTATTGGGACTTCCAAGTACCTCACTGTCTCCTATCGTTGCCTCCCACGTCCTGTTTGTAAGTACTTAATAGTCCAACCAGTAATTAATCCTCCAAGATGTAATTTATCCTCTAAGATGTAACTTTTCTTCCAAGTAGTAATTAATCCTCCTTTCAGCTACTCTGTCATATTCTCTCCATGCTTCATTACAATTTATGAATGATCAATTATCTTTCGCAAAAATAATGTACGAAGGTTTTTAGTGTTTTGAGCTATGTCTAAAAGTAAACTGGGGCTAATGGAATTTTGTTTTGGTTGCTCATATTTAACAAGCATCGCACAAACTACTTCTGCTGTGATTTCTGTGTCCTGCAGACAACAGTGTAACCTGTGAGGGTCATAAAGCCGTGCTGAATTGTGGTTTGTACAGCTTCCTTTTAACATGTTTTTCACGTGTATTTAACATGTATTTCACATGCATTTCTCATGATGAAGAGAGTCAGAGAGGTGATGGGTGGGTGGGTTGCACTAACATTGTCATGGAGATCAGAGGGGCAGTTGGGTATGTACAGGGCATTACACAGAATGCAAGATGTGTGTCTCCCAAACCTTTACAGATATTTAGATTTTTTCACTGTATTCTTACATCTTTTTGGCAGATATCTTCCTGAGATCATAGAATGTAATAAGCTTTATTATTTATTATTTATTATTCCTCTATGCATTTAACTTTCTGTAGATCAATTTGTGCTTATGTGCTATCGAATAAAATGTTATTTTAATATTATTATTATTATTATTTACCTACTTACCTCTTTAAGAAACTTGATTGATGATAGTTTCCAAACAAACCCAGGATTCTTTCAGTGTAGTCTTGATCTTTGCTAGTTGGTTTGTAGACATAGTAACCTGTTTTGTTATGCTAAACTCCTTCAATTGTAGGAGCGGGTGTTTTAAAAATCCTCAGCGCTAACTATGGCAGAACTGATTCCACCACCTGTTCTGCTGGACAACCCAGCAGCCAAACCACTAAAACCAACTGCTATGGAATCAAGACATTGTCTGAAGTTACAAACAGGTGAGTACAATTAAATGTCAAAACAATGTTTAAACTAATTTTATATAAATTTATGTCACGTAGGGCAACGCCCCCTCTCGTAGCTGTCACTCTGGGTTCTCTCATGTCTGTGTTCCCTGCCTGTTTGTCCCGCCCTGCTCATTGGTTTTGATGATTCCTCGTTTGTTACCACGCCCCTGTGTCATTGTCATCACCTGTCCCTAGTTTAGTTCTGTGTATAAAAGTCCCTGTGTCTCCCATGTCCGTATCGGTCTTTTTGTTCCAACCTGTTTGTTGCCTTTGCGCCTGTTTGTAAGTTCGCTCTTTTGTGTTTCCCGTATTCCGTGTTTTGCCTGTTCTTTCCTAGTTTACCTGCCTTGTCGTTTCCCTTGTTCGCATCATGCCTGTGTATATTTCGTGTATGGACTACCCTCCCGATAAGACCTGCGCCTGTTACTACAACTCTGCTTTTGGAAACTCCTTGAATAAATCTCGCTCTCCTCAGCGTTTGTGTCCGCCTCCCTGTTCTGCGCTACGCAGATCGTTACAATTTATAAAGGGCCAATGAAGTAAAAAATAGTCATACACTAGATTGTCTATAAATTCTGGAAAATTCAGATTTTATTTTTTTAATAGAAAATCTCCATAAAAGCACTAAATATTTCCAAAGATTTTAGTCCAGTTTTTAATCAATGATCATTCGTGCAGTCCTGTCATGGTCTTTGTCCACATGCGTCTGCATTAATTTGATGTGTGTTTGTCATTCCAAACACCTATTCCTTGTCCCGTAATGTGACTTGTTGCACTTGTGTCTTGTTTATGGTCTTGTGTAGTGTCTCTTTCACTTCTTGTTATGAGTCACGTGCCATTACGTTGTTTAAGTAATTAACGTCCGCCATAAACCTGCTTTCATACCACCATCTCACCTTCACTCGTTATCCTCACAAATACACCTGAGAGAAGAACAAAGATCAAGGAGAATATCAACCATCCAAAATGTAGATCCTCATTCAGGTTTTTCTCATTATATTTACACACTTTTCTCCTTCTACAGGTGTGGAGGCAAGAGCAGCTGTGTGGTACCTGCCACAAACTCTGTCTTCTCAGACCCCTGTGGCGGCACCTACAAGTACCTGAGCATTAATTATTCCTGTGTGGTTCACTGTGAGTTTCTCTGTTGTCATCACCCATCCATACAATTCATTGTTCTCAACTCATCAGCACCGTGACTTAGATCTCATTTACATCTGTTCAGTTATACTGATTGTGTATAGTTTTTCACACTAAATTTTTAACCAAATGGATCTACACTTTGCAGTTAAATGCCTCTCTGTTAAATACCTTGCAGAAGTGCTTTGTAGTTTCATATGCACATGGGAGAATATGACAACGATCAGGCCCTGTCTAGAGTAGACAGGAATAACTAAAATAATTTTTGTGTACATTTAAATTCTAAGTGACTTAGTGAACAGGTGAAGCGAAGACAGCCAGTGTCCATGAACTACTGTATAACATCTGCCTAAAATGCATCTCAGACAACCTTCTGAAGTGGATTACCAATACCTGATTGTTTAAACCAGGGGTCACCAAATGGCGGACCGCGGTCCGGATCCGGACCCGAATGCCGTCCTGTCCGGACCCAATCACATTCTTGATTAACTGGATACGGACCCAAATGCCAAAAATATTTTTTAATTTTTACGGGAGACTAAATTTTAAACCGGAGCATTTATTTCAGGGCTACTGAAAAAACACTCCGTGACGAGTGTTACGTTCGCCGCCCAACATGGATGCTTATTCCTGTTTGTCTCTGTGGTTATCGACACATATTGCTGCCTGGTTCTTGTCGGTTCATTCAAGTCAAGTCAAGTCAATTTTATTTATATAGCGCTTTTTACAACACGTCACAAAGGAGCTTTAAAATCGTATGGGTCCTGATCCCTAATGAGCAAGCCAAAGGCGACAGTGGCAAGGAAAAACTCCCTATGATGGTGGGGATTAGGAAGAAACCTCAGGAGGACCAAGACTCAAAAGGGAACCCATCCTCCATTGGGTGGCCCATTAACCGAAGTCCATATTTGTAGTCCAAATATAGTTCTATAGTTTTAGTTGTAGTTCTAATTCCCAGGGCAAGTAGTTACAGTCTGTCCAGTAGGAGCTCCGATCAGAGCTGTGTTATCTGGCTTGTCTGTTTTGTTGGACTGATATTTGGCTCTGTAGCTCTTGGACTCATCATTGTTGACCCCTTCACCTGCCCCTTGGGTTCTGGTTGCCTCCTCTCTGGTTTTGGTCATCTGTGTGGCTGACAACTATCTGACCAAAAATACAGTCTGATCTGGACCTGAATGTTACTTTTTAAAACATTTTTTTACTACATAATTCATTCCATACATACATAAGTGTTCCTTCATAGTTTTGATGTATTCAATATTGATATACTGTGTAGAAAGTACTAAATATAAAGAAAAGCAACTGAATGAGAGTGTTTCCAAACTTTTGACTCTGACTGGCAGGTGTGAGCAACTAAAAAGGAAGCGATCACGCCAAGTCTCAGGGAAATAGGATGGTTTAATAGAAAGTGTGCAAACCAAAAACCCGTGCATGGTTCCAGATTAAGGAAATAATAACCAGCAGTCAACTGGTACAAAGACAAGACATATATAGACGAACAAACGACCCTCAGGTGAGACGGATCACGGGTCCCGCCCACCTGAGGAACGAACATCACGTGACCAAAAACTGGACCGCTGCCGCTGTAACCGGGGGCGACCGGTAGGGGCCCCCCCACAACATGACAGACCCCCCCACCAAAGCCGCACTCCCCTCCGGATGTGCGGCTTACAGCGGCAGCACACAAAACACAACAAAGGGGCGGGAGGGCGGGGACAAGACAGGGACCCGTTCCCTGCCGTCCTGAGCTGAAACACAAAACACAAGCTCCTCGTCACAGGACGCAGACCAGGCAGGGACCCGTTCCCTGCAGTCCTGGAGCTGAAAACATAAAAAGACAGACAGGTTAGCTCGCCTCCTGGGCGGGACCCTGGACCGACTGGGCCGTCAACAAGACAATAACCACGCCCCGGTCGGTCACAGGGCCCTCGCGCCCTATCCGGCCTTAGGCCGCTTAAGCCCCACCGCTGTGTGCGGACCGGGAGCACATGGCCCAACAAACGTCACAGGTGTGGATGTGTGCAGGCCGCCACACTGGGGTGCGGCCACGGCTTCCACCAACACCTCCCGAACCTACCTCCTCGCTCTGAGCTGACCCCTGCCCTTTCGCTAGGGGTCACCCCAGACTCCCTCCCGGGGCCCCTCATCTCAAGGTGGACTCCTCCACCCAACCCAGGAGCGCCAGAGACCAGGGCCCTGGCAATGCGCATTAGGGACACGCTGGTCACCCCGAGCTTGAAGGGGAGGGTCTCTGCCTGGAGACCCCACTAGGTCCGGGAGTGCCGCAGTCCACCTCCAGGAGCGACCTGCAACACATCACACACACACGCACACAGACAACATACAACACATAACGTGCACTGCCCTGACCTTTGCACCCCCTTATACCCAGGGGGGAGGGGACCCCTTCTTGGCATGAGGAGACACCCTGTCCATACACCCCAGGCATCCTCAGCCTACAAAGGGGTACAGGGGCTCCTCCCTGCTCAGGGGTCCCTCCCAAAGGCCAGTTCTCCCTAAGGAGCAGCGCCTTCTGAGCCACATGCCGTGGCTCAGGAACCCCATAGCTCCCCCCCAAAAACATATTTAGGGGGGGCCCCTCCGGGGAACAACAAAACAAAAAACACAGACAACATAAAACACACACGCACCCAAGATGCCCTCCGTGCCACCTCCAGTGGCACGGGACATCAAATGGGCCCCTCCCCACACACAGTGAAGAGGGGCGCAAGAGAGGAATTACATAAAACAAAGCACGCTACACTCTAGGACAAAACGAACACGCAAAGACAGAACACAAACAAACGAACAGGACCCACCGATGCGCGCGCTCCGTGGAGCGTGACGCGCCTACTCCAGCTCTCTCTCTCTCACCGTTTTCCCAACGGGATCCGCAGATCCTTGGAGAGAGAGAGCTATACGCGAGCGGCTTGCGCGTCACGCCCACAGCGACGCGTCTCTCGGGCTCGCAGTCGCTCACCCCCGTCACCGCGGGATATCGGGTGAGCGAGGCGAAAGGAGCCGAGAGACGCCTGCGTTAAACGCGTTCTAGCGCGCAGCACGCATCGGCGGACCCGTCCACACACACACACGAACACCACCAGCGAAACACAAACACCACGGCACACTCACACACTCGCTCACGTCTGCGTCGTTATTAAAACACAACACAACGTACATACACACACACACACACAGACGATAACGGACAACGGACGTGCGCAATGTGAGGTACCGGTAGTTTCGCTGGGCGAGAGCGGAGTCTACTGGTCCCCAGCTCTAGTCACCACCGTGTGACTTACGGGTTTAAACACAAACAACATTTAAACACGGCGAGATGAGTGGGGACAGACTCAACACACTCTCAGACAATACACGACAAACACACAGCACGTAGACGAACACTTACCACGAGACATGACCACGAACGAAGGAGAAAGCAAAGGAGACTGGCGGCTTCCGAAGGGTGGCTGGTTATTCTGTGACGGGCAGGTGTGAGCAACTAAAAAGGAAGCGATCACGCCAAGTCTCAGGGAAATAGGATGGTTTAATAGAAAGTGTGCAAACCAAAAACCCGTGCATGGTTCCAGATTAAGGAAATAATAACCAGCAGTCAACTGGTACAAAAACAAGACATATATAGACGAACAAACGACCATCAGGTGAGACGGATCACGGGTCCCGCCCACCTGAGGAACGAACATCACGTGACCAAAAACAGGACCGCTGCCGCTGTAACCGGGGGCGACCGGTAGGGGGCCCCCCCCACAACGTGACAGACTTTTACTGTATATATTTTAGCTTTCATCAATATGCTTTCTTCCTATAGTTTTTACTGCTTACTTAACTGTACTTTACTGTACAGTTAAGTAAGCAGTAAAAACTATAGGAAGAAAGCATATTCTATTACTGTAACTAAAATTAATTTACTGTAATTTAAACAGTATTAATGACATTTTAGGCACTTGGTGCTGTATTGTTTAAGAACTTAATATATTCTTACTCTTTATTGCTATTGACTGCTCTTCTTTTTCTTGCAGAACAACCCAATGAATTCCATCTTCTTCCTTGGTGTCCTCTTTTATCTACAAAGGATCCAGATCAAGTTAAAATATGTAACTCAGCATTATCCTCTCCTACAGAGGCATGATGCACACTAAATGAAATCATTCCAATGATTGTACTTTTAGACTTCGGGGCTGTATTATACATGTGACCAAGTGCTAATGAATATATAGGAGGCCTACCTGGCACTACATGATTAGAACCATCTTTAACACTTATTTGCTAGGATAATTTACCAAGAGCAAGTCTTTTTTTTTTTTTTTTTTTTTGGGGGGGGGGACATAAGAATAAGAATAAGAATAAGAAGTCTTTATTGTCTGTCTGAAGACAGAAATTCGTCTTTGACATGGCTTTACAGATCACAAGTATACACAAAATACACAACAAAACTCCATCTTATACTATATACCACATATAAAGTTTAAAATACTACATGTTTTTTGGGGGTGTTTTTTTGCTTATTCTTCTGTTCTCTGGGATTTCCTGGGCCTTTTGAAAGTGAAGATGCATATTATTAAAGAGCACAGCATTACTCCATCGTGTCTGCCTCTTGCTTTGCCCAATCAAATCTAAAAAATTTTATATAGCGCTCTTTACAACAGTTGTCACAAAGCAGCTTTACAAGTGTCTGGGTCCAAGCCCTCAGCAAACCAAGGGTGACAGTGGCAAGGAAAAACTCCCTAAGAGCAAAACTCAGTGGGGAACCCATCCTCTTCTGGCCAACACTGGTTACTATGACAACAAGTAATTAAAGCGATACATAAACAAAGAAGTGATGAGAATGACAAATAGTTCTCATCTTTGTGTAATATTTAATATACATGTTCTCGATGTAATAATTATTCTTAAGAGTCCTGTACTTCTTTATGGTCAGTAATAGTAGTCCAGGGCCGTGGAGATACAGCCATAGCAGGGGAGATTTTGGGGTGGATTGATCCTTCATCCATAGCTAGTTAGGCAGGATGTGGCTGGCCCAGGGTGGATAGCAGGAAAGGCTCTTGTCATGTAGGGCTACGCCCCGCTCTCCTAGCTGTCGCTCCGGTTTCCCTGTTCCTCGTGTCTGTGTTGTTCCCTGCTCGTTGATCCTGCCTTGTTGTCTGTTTCTATGGTTTCCTCGTCTGCCACGTCCGTCAGTGTTTCCAGCTGTGTCTATTTTAGTTCCGTCTACTTATAGTCCCTGCGTTCCCCTAGTCATTTATTGGTTGTTTTGTTTCAATGCCTCGTTTGTTCCTCATGCCTTTTACTATCCCCGTTGCATTGTTGTAACAAACCAACCAGGCAGACAAGGATCCAAATGCGGAATATAGTCGCTTTTATTAAAGATGTAAATACAGAGCACTCGAATGGGCGAATGACTCCGCAGAGCATGTGTGGTGTATGGGTGCTGTAGACGAGGTCAGGATGGTCCAGGGTCAGGACGGTCCAGGGTCACGCCGCGTAGACAGAAGGCTGAAAGTACACTGGGACTAGGCAGGGAACGAGGTCTGGAACGAGAGCAGAGGTCAGTACACAAGAGGGCAATCGCAGGGACAGAATGCTTGGTATGTAGCATAGCAACAATACTTCGCAACCCGGAAGTGAGAGGGGGAAGCTTAAGTAGTTGTGAAAAGGGTGGGGTAACAAGCAGCAGGTGTACAGAATATTCCGGGAGGTCACGTGCTGTTCCTAACAGTTGTCTAGTCGTGAGTATTGTTTCCCTTAGCGTGTGTATCTGCCTGTTCTGTGTTTCCCCGTCGTGCTTAGTTCCCTGTCTGAGTATGCCTGTCTACATTTCATGTTCTGATTGCCTACACGATATGACCCATGCCTGCCCTTAATACCACATCTTTGGAATTCCATTTAATAAATCTCGCTCTCCTCAGCGTTTGTGTTCGTCTCCCTGCTCTGAAACACGTAGAGCAGGGGTTCTTAACCTTTTTCACTGTGCGACCCCCTTTTAGGCTCCAGTAAATTTCGCGACCCCCCCCCCCCCGTTTACGTTCTAAACACTCCACAGCTTTTGATTGCAAACTCGAATGCTTCGTCTGCAAATGGCGTAGCAACTTGGAGGGCCTGAGACTTTCCTTGGCTAGCACTTCGCCACAAACAAGACACCAGGGTTGCCAACTCTCACGCATTGAGCCTGAGACACACGAATTTGACTATTTTCACACGCTCTCACGCCACACATCCGATTTCTCACGCCGAAAAAAAACTAGTTTATTTACCTCTGATCCATATCTATGATTCAATGAGTTACTAGTTCGCTCTGGCACCAATCACCGGTGATCGATCGATCGCGATATAACACTTAATTTGTGTCTATTGTACACCCGCCCGGTAACAATTTACACTCGCCACCCCCTCCAGGTTCAAATCTCACTCCAAGCGATCTTGAAAAGTTGGCAACCCTGAACACACTGCGGTCGTGCATCCTCTCCTTCGCTTGTCTGCGTAAATCCATATTCTAAGTACTTTTCATATTTTCTCACTTTCTTCGTTTTTTTCTGTTCTGAAGTTCCTGGAAGTGGGCGATTGCATCCCCACTTTCAGTTCGACGTTCTACAAAACGCTCCATGTTAATCCAGCCTGGACGAGCGGAGCCACAATGAGGCAGTTTGATTCAATAAACTTTACTGAATCAACCTGCCTCATTCTGAGTCTTGATCCCCAGGTTAAGAACCCCTGGCGTAGAGCATTACAGCTCGTCTCTCCTCTTCTCAGCATTTCTTGGGTAGGAGGGCAGCCATTTGGAAAAAGAAAAGGGACAATTAGCTCTGTGTGGGATTAAATGTAGGACAGAGGAAATGTAAACATTTCTGGAGTGTGGCAGCAACTCTGGCAATAAATCATTACAGCCTAGCTAAAAAGCACAACCAGAAGGTAACACAGACTTGGGAGCATCCTGAGAAAATGGCGTCCATCCACTACACCATCAACAAACTTGAGTGAACTCATCTTGCACCTTTGTTAAGTCTGTCTTCTAAATGGGCATGATTATTATGTTGCATTAGGTGCTTCAGTAACACATTAACAATAAGTAAACATGTAACAGTTGAGGCTCTTGTTTTGACTCTTTGTTGCTTACACCTTTTTCGGTGCGACCTTAAAGGAATATATTACATTGTACTGGTTTACCTACATAAATAATGGGTAACTTGGAAATATCCAGAATCTATCAGCATAGGAACTGAAGTGTGTTCATACTGTTTTAAGCTTTTTAGTCCCTTTTTGCTCCAAACTAAAACACTAAAGCTCTAAAAAGGTGTGAGCAACAAAGAGCCAAAACAGGAGCCACAACTGTTACATGTTTACTTAACATTAGTTAATTATTGTTAATGTGTTACTTCATGTGTTCTTCATGTTAACGAATGCATTACTTCACGTTAGTAACACTTAATGTAAAGTGTTATCTGTGCTTCTTCCTTCCCACATAAAAAAATTACTTGTGGGGTCCCCCAAGGATAAATACTTGGGCCTTTACTGTTCAACCTATATATACTTCTATTACCACATAGGTGATATATAGACATGGATGTCTAACAGTTTTTCACTTTTAAATAAAGAGAATACAGAGGTTCTTGTTTTTGGAAGTGATTCACAAAGGAATGAGGTTTAGTCTTATTTAAATCCAATTAATCTGAAGGCCAAACAACATGTTAAGTACTTCTCTTTTGATAATGAGCTCAGCTTTAAATCACACATCATGACTACATGCATGACAGCCAGGGCCGGCCCTTCCATTAGGCAATATAAGCAAATGCTAGGGGCGCCGTCTGTCCAGGGGGGCGCACGCGTGCATGCGTTTTTTTTTTTTTTTTTTATAAATGAACAATTAATAAATGTGAAAACAAGCAAAGTCCACATAATCATAATTTCATTGTTTAATAATATTAGTCAAATTAATAATTATTATAATAACAACACACGACACCTATTACCTGCGCACCAACCCACCTGCCCCCGCGCGCTCTGCGCACCTCGTTACTGTTTCTCTGTGGGGGAAAAAGACAACGCTACAGAGTGAGTGACATCTCTCTGTAAAGATGTCAAAAAGGCAGAAGTCCTCTGGTGCCCAGAGTAGAAAAAGGAGAAAAGTGGAGGAAGAAATGTGGCAAAAAACAGGTAATATAATGGTAATATGTGGTGAATTAACACTATACCAGTGGCAAACCGTCAGGGACTTCAACGCCTTCTCTGAAGGTCCATTGATCTTAAAAAGTGTTACGATTATCAGAGACAGGAGTGACGCAAATGCAAGATTTAGGAAATGTATTAAAGACAAAAAGAAACAGACTATATTGACAAACTACAAGGCACATGAGAATTTACGTAACAGAAAACATCAAACAACAAGATGGCAAAACAGAACCACAAAACGACAGAACTACTCTTGTCTTATTACGAAGACCAAACACACATAACAGTACGACAGAACTAGAAACCAAGGAGGACTAAACGAACATAAGGCTCAGGGTTATACACATGGGAACAGTTACAAACTTAAACATAAAGCGTAGGGCTGCAGACAGTAACATAACATGAAAGACACAACCGAAAGACAACTAAACAACGACACCGAGGGGAAAACTACCAAATACAAGGAGACCGAACAAGGAAGCTAAAAGCAGACACAGAGTACAACTAGGACGCTAACGGACAGAGAAAACACGTAAGGGTTTAGGCAAAGCAGAGCGAGGACAAGGAGTACTCACGAAACATACACACAAAGACCGACACGGGAGTGAAACACCACAGGGATTATATACACAGAAAACAAGACGGTGAAACGAGACGCAGGTGGGGACAATGATGGCAGGGCCATGGCAGACGGGGAGAGACCATGGGGGCAGGGAACTAGGCGGGACCAGGGAGGAGGGAGGGGCTGGACGTGACAAAAAGGATGCTTTATCTATTATATGTAATATATGTTAATAACTCTTCACCAATAATTTGTATTTTTCCTATTAATCAGATTTCAAATCCACTTTTCGTGCTTGTGCTGGAAAAAAAAACTTAGTGCTGAAATGAAAAATCAATCAATCAGAATATTTCTCACCGTTGTTTCTAGGTAAAAACTGTTTATCTGGCGCATACCCTTGCCTTTTACATTAGAGAGCTTTTATTATGGATTGGCAGTTTAATCAACCAATCATATTTCGAATTACAATAATGGGGGCGTGTCCGAAGGTCTCAGGGTATTCTCGCTGGTCCTCGAGCGTCAGTTCTGCGTGGTTGGTGCCTCGCGAACTTTTAGCTCGTATTAGCTAATTAGCTAGCTCCTATCCAGCACTACCGTGAGGTTTTACAAGTGGAAAGGATGGAATCGCATGATGTTTATAATACATAAGTGTTCAGCTATTAATAATTTGCTGACAATTGTGAAATTGGTGGTTAAATGATGCAGAAGTTGTGTAGGTATGTTGCACATAGTACACGCAATGATGACAACAGTGGCGTGGACGTGTTTTAATACTACGTATATTGGCTCTCATTTTTATTTGAAATAAAATCCAATATGTTGCCAATCTGTAGCTGTTGTGTTTTTCATTGAAACCAGCTTGCTTGACTCACAATCATCTTAGTGAACATAGCCACTCCATAACCAATCAGTGAGCTCCAACTGCTGACCCCACCCACAGATCTTTTTAATGGATGCGCAAAAATGTCTTAAATGCCCCATTTTTCAAAGTACAAATTTGGCACTTTGTGTCACGTGATTATTATACTGCCACAATTTTACAGTACTGTCATCATACTGCCCAATCCTAATAGGTGCTATTATTAGCTTAGCTCAGCAAGTTTTAAAATAAATATATATTAATGTCACGGTGAGGGGGCCGGGTCGCCACCAGAGGGCGCACAACCCGGCCAGCAGCCGATCCCAGCACACACCCCCGCGCACGCAGCCACTCCCACAGTCGCAATCCCCATCATACTGAGCACCTGTTTCTTGTTTACTGTGCACTTCTTAAGCCCGCAGGTCGTCTGGTCCAGTGCTGCACATTGCCGCTACACGAGCGTCTCTGGTTGATAGCACGTCCCTACCGTGTGTGTACGCTACGAGCTTCACCTTGCATCCACAGTATATGCGCTACGAGCTTTACCTTGCATCTACAGTGTATGTGCAACGAGCTTTACCTTGCATCTACAGTGTGTGCGCTACGAGCTTTACCGTGCATTACTTGCTGTGTATGCGCTACGAGTGTTACTGGTTGCCATGGATAATAAACCATCTTCTGTCCAACCCACGTCTCCAGCTGCCTCTGTCCCGACGCCCCCGGCGTCACAGAATGTGCAGCCTGGAGCAGCCGGAGGCGAGGGCGCCTCTGCTATAGAGGTGTTGGCCCATCAAGGCATCATCCTGGGCAGACAACAGCAGGAGCTCCAGGAGCTCCGCTCAGTGGTAACTACCCTGACAACCTGCATCCAGGCTCTGACGGTACAGGCATCTGCGCGCCCTCCTACTCCGAGAACGCCGATTCCTCCACCGGAGCCCTACAATGGGGATCCGGAGCGCTGTGAGGGCTTCCTGGTCCAGTGCCAGCTCTATTTTACCAGCATGCCCCACCTGGAGGAGAAGGAGAAAGTCGGCTTCATGGTGAACAGGTTGCAGGGCAAGGCACTGGACTGGGGAGCAGCCCAGATCAGCGCGGAGAAGCCGTGTACCCGCAGCTACGACCAGTTCGTTCGCGAGCTGCGGGCGGTCTTCAACCACCCCAGCCGCGGGAGGGTCTGCGGCCAGAGCCTGTTACAGCTACGGCAGGGAAGCCGAAGCGCCGCAGACTACGCTCTGGAGTTCCGGACCCTGGCCGCCAGGACTGGTTGGGGAGAAGCGGCTCAAACAGACGTCTTCCTGGCGGGGTTGAAGCCCGCCCTGAGGGCGGAGTTGAGCTGTCGGCCCGAGGGACAAGACCTTAATCAGATGGTGCACCTGGCCATAACCATGGACAGGTTGCTGCAGGAGCGAGGCAAAGGAGCAGCGCTTTCTCCTACCCCGCAGGCTCCGGAGCAGTTAAGGAAGGCTAAAGTCTTCACTAAACTAGATCTGCGCAGCGCCTACAACCTTATTCGCGTACGCGAGGGTGATGAATGGAAGACGGCGTTTAGTACCTCTACGGGGCACTACGAGTATCGCGTCTTGCCTTATGGCTTGGCGTCTGCTCCATCGTTCTTCCAGGCGTTCATTAATGAGGTCTTAAGGGAGTATTTGAATAGATGCGTTGTCGCTTACATCGATGACATTCTGATCTATTCTCCCTCCCACAACCAACATGTGCGTGATGTACGGGCAGTTCTGGGCACGCTCTTTCGCAATCGGTTGTATTGCAAGCTCGAGAAGTGCGAGTTCCATCTCAGCGAGATGAACTTCCTAGGCTACACCATTAGGCCAGGCTCCGTGCACATGCAGCACAGGAAGGTGGAGGCGGTCGTGAAATGGACGCAGCCTCACACACGGCGCGAGCTGCAGAGATTTCTGGGCTTCGCGAATTTCTACAGGCGGTTCATTCGCGCATATAGTCAGATCGCAGAGCCCCTTACTGACATGCTGAGAGGGGGAGGAGTTAAGCTTCGCTGGACAGAGAGATCTACGAGAGCGTTCAACCAGCTGAAGCAAGCGTTTGTCGACGCGCCGGTTCTGCACCAACCGGATCCTAACCGTCCCTTTATAGTGGAGGTAGACGCGTCGAACGTGGGAGTAGGCGCGGTGTTATCACAACGGCTGAAAAAGCATAGCTCCCTTCGTCCCATAGCCTTCTACTCTAAGAAGTTCACCACCGCCGTATCTGGCGCATACCCTTGCCTTTTACATTAGAGAGCTTTTATTATGGATTGGCAGTTTAATCAACCAATCATATTTCGAATTACAATAATGGGGGCGTGTCCGAAGGTCTCAGGGTATTCTCGCTGGTCCTCGAGCGTCAGTTCTGCGTGGTTGGTGCCTCGCGAACTTTTAGCTCGTATTAGCTAATTAGCTAGCTCCTATCCAGCACTACCGTGAGGTTTTACAAGTGGAAAGGATGGAATCGCATGATGTTTATAATACATAAGTGTTCAGCTATTAATAATTTGCTGACAATTGTGAAATTGGTGGTTAAATGATGCAGAAGTTGTGTAGGTATGTTGCACATAGTACACGCAATGATGACAACAGTGGCGTGGACGTGTTTTAATACTACGTATATTGGCTCTCATTTTTATTTGAAATAAAATCCAATATGTTGCCAATCTGTAGCTGTTGTGTTTTTCATTGAAACCAGCTTGCTTGACTCACAATCATCTTAGTGAACATAGCCACTCCATAACCAATCAGTGAGCTCCAACTGCTGACCCCACCCACAGATCTTTTTAATGGATGCGCAAAAATGTCTTAAATGCCCCATTTTTCAAAGTACAAATTTGGCACTTTGTGTCACGTGATTATTATACTGCCACAATTTTACAGTACTGTCATCATACTGCCCAATCCTAATAGGTGCTATTATTAGCTTAGCTCAGCAAGTTTTAAAATAAATATATATTAATGTCACGGTGAGGGGGCCGGGTCGCCACCAGAGGGCGCACAACCCGGCCAGCAGCCGATCCCAGCACACACCCCCGCGCACGCAGCCACTCCCACAGTCGCAATCCCCATCATACTGAGCACCTGTTTCTTGTTTACTGTGCACTTCTTAAGCCCGCAGGTCGTCTGGTCCAGTGCTGCACATTGCCGCTACACGAGCGTCTCTGGTTGATAGCACGTCCCTACCGTGTGTGTACGCTACGAGCTTCACCTTGCATCCACAGTATATGCGCTACGAGCTTTACCTTGCATCTACAGTGTATGTGCTACGAGCTTTACCTTGCATCTACAGTGTGTGCGCTACGAGCTTTACCGTGCATTACTTGCTGTGTATGCGCTACGAGTGTTACTGGTTGCCATGGATAATAAACCATCTTCTGTCCAACCCACGTCTCCAGCTGCCTCTGTCCCGACGCCCCCGGCGTCACAGAATGTGCAGCCTGGAGCAGCCGGAGGCGAGGGCGCCTCTGCTATAGAGGTGTTGGCCCATCAAGGCATCATCCTGGGCAGACAACAGCAGGAGCTCCAGGAGCTCCGCTCAGTGGTAACTACCCTGACAACCTGCATCCAGGCTCTGACGGTACAGGCATCTGCGCGCCCTCCTACTCCGAGAACGCCGATTCCTCCACCGGAGCCCTACAATGGGGATCCGGAGCGCTGTGAGGGCTTCCTGGTCCAGTGCCAGCTCTATTTTACCAGCATGCCCCACCTGGAGGAGAAGGAGAAAGTCGGCTTCATGGTGAACAGGTTGCAGGGCAAGGCACTGGACTGGGGAGCAGCCCAGATCAGCGCGGAGAAGCCGTGTACCCGCAGCTACGACCAGTTCGTTCGCGAGCTGCGGGCGGTCTTCAACCACCCCAGCCGCGGGAGGGTCTGCGGCCAGAGCCTGTTACAGCTACGGCAGGGAAGCCGAAGCGCCGCAGACTACGCTCTGGAGTTCCGGACCCTGGCCGCCAGGACTGGTTGGGGAGAAGCGGCTCAAACAGACGTCTTCCTGGCGGGGTTGAAGCCCGCCCTGAGGGCGGAGTTGAGCTGTCGGCCCGAGGGACAAGACCTTAATCAGATGGTGCACCTGGCCATAACCATGGACAGGTTGCTGCAGGAGCGAGGCAAAGGAGCAGCGCTTTCTCCTACCCCGCAGGCTCCGGAGCAGTTAAGGAAGGCTAAAGTCTTCACTAAACTAGATCTGCGCAGCGCCTACAACCTTATTCGCGTACGCGAGGGTGATGAATGGAAGACGGCGTTTAGTACCTCTACGGGGCACTACGAGTATCGCGTCTTGCCTTATGGCTTGGCGTCTGCTCCATCGTTCTTCCAGGCGTTCATTAATGAGGTCTTAAGGGAGTATTTGAATAGATGCGTTGTCGCTTACATCGATGACATTCTGATCTATTCTCCCTCCCACAACCAACATGTGCGTGATGTACGGGCAGTTCTGGGCACGCTCTTTCGCAATCGGTTGTATTGCAAGCTCGAGAAGTGCGAGTTCCATCTCAGCGAGATGAACTTCCTAGGCTACACCATTAGGCCAGGCTCCGTGCACATGCAGCACAGGAAGGTGGAGGCGGTCGTGAAATGGACGCAGCCTCACACACGGCGCGAGCTGCAGAGATTTCTGGGCTTTGCGAATTTCTACAGGCGGTTCATTCGCGCATATAGTCAGATCGCAGAGCCCCTTACTGACATGCTGAGAGGGGGAGGAGTTAAGCTTCGCTGGACAGAGAGATCTACGAGAGCGTTCAACCAGCTGAAGCAAGCGTTTGTCGACGCGCCGGTTCTGCACCAACCGGATCCTAACCGTCCCTTTATAGTGGAGGTAGACGCGTCGAACGTGGGAGTAGGCGCGGTGTTATCACAACGGCCGAAAAAGCATAGCTCCCTTCGTCCCATAGCCTTCTACTCTAAGAAGTTCACCACCGCCGAGCGCAACTACGGGGTGGGAGACCGTGAGTTGTTGGCTATGCGGAGGGCGTTCGGTGAGTGGAGACACTGGCTGGAGGGAGCTAAGCATCCATTCACCGTGCTTACTGACCACAAAAACCTGGAATATATCAGGACCACGAAACGGATGAACGCCCGTCAAGCCAGGTGGTCTCTGTATTTCTCTCGTTTCAAGTTCCAGGTGATGTACCGGCCAGGGGAGAAGAACCAGCGTGCGGATGCGCTATCTAGGTCCTTTCCTGGCAGTACGGAGTCGACGAGCGAGGAGCCGGTGCTTACGCCTGAGTGCGTCGTGGGAGCCTTGGAGTGGAGGATCGATCGGGAGATCGAGGCAGCGAACCCGCATCCAGGTTGCCCGCCGCACCGTAAGTACGTTCCCCCCGCGCACCGTAGTGCCCTCATCAGCTGGGCTCATACGTCAGTGGGGACGGGGCACCCAGGGGTGTCTAAAACGGCTCAGTTGTTGGGGGCTCGCTACTGGTGGCCGGGGCTGCACCGGGACGTACTGCAGCAGGTGGCGTCCTGCGCGGTGTGTGCGCGGTGCAAGGTGCCACACACTCCTCCTGCGGGTAAGCTCCTCCCTCTCCCTGCACCCAAGCAACCATGGACGCACATCGCTCTGGACTTCGTCACGGACCTCCCCCCGTCCGAGGAGAACATGGTCATCATGGTGGTAATAGACCGGTTCTCGAAGATGGATCGCTTCCTTCCCCTGCGGGGCCTGCCCACCGCTTGGGAGACTGCGGATCTCTTGTTTCGGCACATATTCCGGCAGTTCGGTCTGCCTGAGGATATTGTGTCGGACAGGGGACCGCAGTTCACCTCGCGTGTGTGGCGGGAGTTCCTGTCCAAGCTCAACATCACGGTTAGCCTAACCTCTGGTTACCATCCGCAGGCTAACGGACAGGTGGAGCGAGCGAACCAGGAGGTCGGAAAGTTCCTGAAGATGGACACCTGGGCAGGAGAGGTAAACTGGGGGAGAGATATGCCGGCCCGTATGTCATCTTGAGGCGGCTTAACCCAGTTACTTATCGCATCAGTCTGCCCGAAGACAGACGTGTGTCGCGTGCATTTCATGTGTCCGCTCTCAAGCCATACAGAGCAGGTGCATTGGAGGAGGCCTCGACGTGACGGCCGCCCTCGCCGCTGCAGTTGTCGGACGGACTTGCGTACCTCGTGGAGAGGTTACTGGACTCGAGGCGCAGAAAAGGTGGCTTACAGTACCTGGTGGACTGGGTCGGATACGGACCGGAGGAGCGCTCCTGGATACCGGCCTCTCAAGTGGTAGGCCCCTCCCTTATCGCCGACTTCCACAGGGAACATCCAGACCGGCCAGCTCCGCGGCGACGGGGAAGACCGCGTGGGAGTCGACGGGAGGGGTCCTTGGGGGAGGGCTCTGTCACGGTGAGGGGGCCGGGTCGCCACCAGAGGGCGTGCAACCCGGCCAGCAGCCGATCCCAGCACACACCCCCGCGCACGCAGCCACTCCCACAGTCGCAATCCCCATCATACTGTGCACTTCTTAAGCCCGCAGGTCGTCTGGTCCAGTGCTGCACATTGCCGCTACACGAGCGTCTCTGGTTGATAGCACGTCCCTACCGTGTGTGTACGCTACGAGCTTCACCTTGCATCCACAGTATATGCGCTACAAGCTTTACCTTGCATCTACAGTGTGTGTGCTACGAGCTTTACCGTGCATTACTTGCTGTGTATGCGCTACGAGTGTTACTGGTTGCCATGGATAATAAACCACCTTCTGTCCAACCCACGTCTCCGGCTGCCTCTGTCCCGACGCCCCCGGCGTCACAATTAAACTGTTCATTTCAGATGCACTTTTGAAATAATAACAATGTTGCAGTAGGCACTGGTGGTAGTTGTTGTTTTTTATTTATTTTATTTATTATTAATATTTAAAAGTTGTTCTCTGCACTACGTTATGTAAAATAGTTTTAAAATATTTTTTGTGCAACACTTTTATATTTATTGCTTGTTATATGGTAATATTTAAGTTATTTGCTTTTTATTTGTTTCTTTAATAGTGATACAATCAACCCGATGATTGATGATGCAGGGGCACCAACCAAAATCTCATCTAGGGCACCACATTGGTCAGGGCCGCTTATTTTCACCTTCGAATGATCACTAAGGTCTGAGACATGTTGATAGTGAGAAACTTGTCCATCACATCAAGGCCAGGTTATTGTAACACAGTTTTATTTGTGTCACGTAGGGCAACGCCCCCTCTCGTAGCTGTCACTCTGGGTTCCCTCATGTCCGTGTTCCCTGCCTGTTTGTCCCGCCCTGCTTGTTTGTTGCCACGCCCCAGTGTCATTGTTATCACCTGTTCCTTGTTTCGGTTCTATGTATATAAGTCCCGTCATTCCCCCAGTCGAGTCATCCGTGATTTTGTCTGCTTTGTGCCTTGTGCTTTGTCTACTCTGTCGGTTTGTTTTGTTCACGCTGTCCATTGTACTCTGATCGCCCGTTGTTCTCCGTTCGCTGTTCTGTACCCTGCCTTGATTGTGTTATACCTGGTTCGATATGCCCCTGTATTTGTCCCACCTTGATGGCTCTCCCGTTACGACCCCAGCTTGTTACAACGACTCTGCATACGGTATGTCCTTTATTAAATCTCGCTCATCTCAGCATTTGTGTCCGTCTCCTCCTTACAATTTGTTCTCCCAAAGATTTATTTATACTCTATTTCACACCTGCAGCAAGTTGAGAGCCTGCACCTTTCTGTTTAGAGCTGCATTTAGTTGAGCAAATTCAATGGTTCTTAATTACATTTTATGTTTGTTCTTCTTAGTAATTTAATAGGTTTGCCATTTTATTATTTTATTACATTATTCTATTGTAGTCTTCTTATTTTAATAATTACATCATTTTATTATTTTATTACTGTAACGCAGCGTATGTTGCAGAGCAAGGAGGTGGACACAAACGCTGAGAAGAGCAAGATTTATTACGGGGAATTCCGTAATCATAGTCGTAACAGGCAGGAGTCGTAACGGGAGAGCCATCCAGATATGACAGATACAGGGGCATGATGACACAAAATAAAACGAACAGGGCAGGGAAACAATAACTGAGGGAAAACAATGGAGACGCGAAATACCTGAACAACGACAACATAGAATAATAACAAAGCCAAACAAATCACTACAGAACCAACCACGAGAGAACGAATAACTGACAAGGGGCTAGGGAAACACAGGGACTATAAGTACATGGAACTAACAAGACACAGCTGATCACACTGACAACACGGGCATGGCAGACAGACAGAAACCAGGGCAACAGACAAGCAGGGCGGGATAAACGGGCAAGGAACAACACAGACACGAGGAACAGGGACACCGGAGTGACAGCTAAGAGAGGGGGGCGTAGCCCTACGTAACAGTACCCCCCCTCTAAGAGTGCCCCTCTGGGGCACGCAAAGGCAGACAGAACAGGGAAACGGACTAGGACAGGACAGGAAACCACGGGGCACGGCGAGTGACAGGGACAGCAGACACAGGACAGGACACTACAGGATAGACCGGAGGGACAGGATAGGGCAAAGCAGGGCATGGAGACCGGGGCATGGCAGGGACTGAAGTGTTATTTGTTATATTAATAATGATATACCGAGAGATAACTGAACAACTTGTTTATTACTGACATCAATGCGGACTGATACAGACATACCGCAGCCACCGTGCTGCTCAACCAGTGCACATCAATCCACCTAGGTTGATAACCTAGTTCCAAATAGTATATTACAACAGGGACAGGAGACATGGAAACTGGCCAGGAACTAGGCTGGGGCATGGCATTATAGGCAGGGCTAGGGCAAGGTACGGGAGCAGGGCTGGACAGGACTGTGAACAAACATGGGAGCGGGGCCAGGGAACGGGGCAGAGGCAAACACTGAGGCAAAGACGCTATGAACAACAGAGACAGGCACAGGCACAAAGTGAGTCACCACTTGGGGAACAGACACGGGAACAGGAACAGAGAAGATACCACAGAAAACAGACACGGGAACAGGAACACAGACTTTGACAGACACAACCACGGGAACAGGGACCAACACAAAACCAGGGATAGGACATGGGACCAAGGGGAACATGGGCACAGGGGACGAACAACCATAAGGAGGAGTATACATCAGAAGGAGCAGACACATTCAGTCCAGGCCCACACGTGGACAGCATAGGCTCAGGGGAAACAGGTGTGGCCGGCAGACGGGCAGCGGGAGCTTGTTTTCTTCTATTTATTCTATAAAGCACTTTGAGTTGCATGTCTGTATCAGAAACTTGCCTCTCTCCAGTGATACTCTAGCCCCACTCAGAGTCCCAACCCCTCGAACCTCATTCTCTGGAATATTGATTAGCAAACCTAAACCTTTAAAAACACTTCCCTATAGCGAAGTATTGCTAACTTATGTTACATACTGAGCATTCTCATTCTTGCCCTGCCTACCTGTGTTCTGACCTTTTGTTTTCCTCTAGACTACGACTCCAGCTTGCCCCTTGTAAAGCCAGGTTCACACTACACGATTTTAGGCTGGTTTTTCAGTCGCCGACTGTTTTTTGTAGATCGCCGACAGAAACTGTGGTCGGAGGCAAATCGGCGATCACTCGGCGCTCGCTCAGTCTTGTAGTGTGAACTGCTGAATGACGCTCACCAAGCCGTCGCAGAGTGGTCGCCGACTCATCGCAGACGACCGGCAGATATCTAGCATGTTTAATATCTAGCCCAGTCGGCGACTGTGAGTCAACAGCAGCGCCTAGCTACAGCCAATGGGAACGCGGAGAGAGAACCGCGGCACCGCTGAAGATATCTCTGAAGAATGTAAAAATCTTTCAAGAATGCTTTCAAAACAGTAACCCAGCAAACACACAAAATCCTCACCTTTCTTACAACTTTACTACAACACTATGTTTAAGTTATTGTGACAGCACTGGAGAAATAGTGCGATTGATTATATCTATGTTCACTGCAACGGAGAGATTAAATAATTCTGGCAACTTGGGACTATGGAGTGTTTAAATGGTAAAAAAATAATAATAACGAAAATGTGGAGTACATGTACATTGTTTTTGTAACGTGGCACGCGCCACGGAGCGAGGAGGCGGACACAAACGCTGAGGAGAGCGAGATTTAATAAAGGGAATACCAAACTCAGGGTCGAAAAGGAATGCGTGGGTCAAATCCGAGAGGGAGTCAGAACATGAAACACTGAGTGACATACTGAACACAAGAAAATGAAACACGGGTAGAATACGGAAACAAACGAACAACCAGGTACATGAAACACAGGGCGACTGGGCAGCAAAACGAGAAGAACTCACGACAGGAAAACGGGCTGGATACAGAGACAAAGCATACAGCACAAAGCACAAAACCATGGATAACAAGACTGGGGAAATACCGGGACATATATACATGAAAACTAAACTATGAGCAGGTGAAGACAATGACACAGGGGCGTGGCAATTAACAAGGGAATCACGAGATAAACGAGTGGGGCGGGATCGACAGGCACGGAACACAGACACAAGGGAACCCGGAGTGACAGCTAAGGGAGGGGGCGAGGCCATACGTGACATTACCCCCCCTCAAGGCGTGCCACTCCGGGGCACGCAAGGGCAGACAGGACAGGGAATCACGGGACGTGGCGAGGGACAGGGACATCAGACACAGGATGGACCAGAGGGACAGGACATGGGACCTGGGGCATGGCAGGGACAAAGACAGGAGACGTGGAGACTGGCCTAGAGCTGGGTAGGGACTGGGCAGGACAGGGGACACAAGGAGACCGGACAGGGTCGGGGCGAGGCACAGGAGCAGGACAGGACAGGACAGGACTGGGAACAGACACAGGGGCGGGGCCAGGGGACAGGGCAGAGGCAAACACTGAGGTGAAGATGTCACGAACAACAGACATGGGGACAGGGACAAGGTGAGTGGTAATCTGGGGAACAAACACAGGGACCGGGACCGAGACGACACCACAGGAAACAGACACAGGAACAGGAATACAGTCCTTGACAGACACAACCACGGGGACTGGAACCAAAACAAAACCAGGGACAGGACCGGGGAGCATGGGGAACATGGGCAAGGAAACATAAGAGGCAGGAACACAGGGCGGAATAGACAGTACATTGAGTCCAAGCACAGTCTCTGGGGTAACAGGCGGGGACCGCTGGCGGGCAGCGGGAATAGACGGCGTCCGCTGGCGGGCAGCGGGAACAGGCGGTGTCCGCTGGCGGGCAGCGGGAACAGGCGGCGTGGACGACCTCTCCTGGGTCGCGGGGACGAGGGCCGGCGTGGACGACCTCTCCTGGGTCGCGGGGACGAGGGCCGGCGTGGACGACCTCTCCTGGGTCGCGGGGACGAGGGCCGGCGTGGACTGCCGACGGGCAGCGGGAACGGGAACTGGCGTGGACTGTCGACGGGCAGCGGGAACGGGAACTGGCGTGGACGACCTCCTCTGGGTCGCAGGGACAGGCCGCAGACATGACATGACGTCCTCGGGGGGCGGAGCCGCCATACTGATGTCCTCGGGGGCCATGTCCGCCGCACTGACGTCCTCGGGGGGCGTGTCCGCCGCACTGACGTCCTCGGGGGGCGTGTCCGCCGCACTGACGTCCTCGGGGGGGGGGGTGCGTGGCTACTGCGTCCCCCCAAAAAATTCTTGGGGGGCCTTCGGGGAGTGGCTTCCGGGATCAGCGGAGGGAGGTCCTCTTCCACGGGGTCCGGGTCGAGCCTGGAAGAACACACAGACACACAAGCCCCTCGGTGGCTCTCTCTGCGATGGCTCCGCCTCCTCTGAGGCGTCGGGAGCTCGCAGCAGCCATTGAGAGCCAACCGAGGGTTAAGCCAAAGCTCGTCTGTGCATTCAATCCGTCTGCCCGCAACTTGCACTACCGGTTGTTCCTCCCCGTAGTGTTCAAGCCGGGCAGCCACATAGCGCTCAATAGGAGTCTCGTCGCGAAAGCCAGTCGAAACTGAAAGTGACTGTGCTTTCCTCGGTCTGCGACGAGACTTCCTTGTTCCCACAGCGCTAGGGGTATTCCTGTCTCCAGCTAGTTCGCGCTGTAACACATGAGAGTTAAACTGCACGGAAGCAGCCAACAACTTGTTACAGCGACTTAACACACCGGAGTCTCGGTCTCTCACTGTGTCCTGGTAAGATCCATGGTTATGTAACGTGGCACGCGCCACGGAGCGAGGAGGCGGACACAAACGCTGAGGAGAGCGAGATTTAATAAAGGGAATACCAAACTCAGGGTCGAAAAGGAATGCGTGGGTCAAATCCGAGAGGGAATCAGAACATGAAACTAGGGTGACCAAACGTCCGTATTTCCCGGGACATGTCCGTATTTCACGTCCTGTCCTGGGCGTCCCGGGATATTTTTTAAAACTGTGGAAATGTCCTGTTTTTTAAATTACGTTAATCGGGCCATTAATTCTACAATGGGTCGCGGGGGACGAGGGCCGGCGTGGACGACCCCCCCCCCCCCCCCCCCCCCCCCCGCTCGACAACTGGTGTCCTGGTTTTCCCAAACAAAAATATGGTCACCCTAATGAAACACTGAGTGACATGAACACAAGAAAATGACTGAACACAAGAAAATGAAACACGGGTAGAATACGGAAACAAACGAACAACCAGGTACATGAAACACAGGGCGACTGGGCAGCAAAACGAGAAGAACTCACAACAGGAAAACGGGCTGGATACAGAGACAAAGCATACAGCACAAAGCACAAAACCATGGATAACAAGACTGGGGAAATACCGGGACATATATACATGAAAACTAAACTATGAGCACGTGAAGACAATGACACAGGGGCGTGGCAATTAACAAGGGAATCACGAGATAAACGAGTGGGGCGGGATCGACAGGCACGGAACACAGACACAAGGGAACCCGGAGTGACAGCTAAGGGAGGGGGCGAGGCCATACGTGACAGTTTTTTTCTTCTACGTGGTTTTGCTGGTTCTTGCGAGTTTAGTTTTTGTGTTCTCGTGTTTTTGGACGGCAGCCAGATGAGTTGGCGATTCCCCAGTGGTTTAATTCGTGAGCCCACGTCGCCGATCAGTCATGTAGTGTGAAAGCCACAACAACCGAAAGACTCGCGATTACAGCACAACTAGTCATGTAGTGCGAACGGCACAAAAATCTGACGTGTAGTGTGAACCTGGCTTAAGGGAGCAGATGCTGGCAGACGCTTGCAGACCAGTACTTTTTATTAGCCACAGGACATGGAGAATGGATGGATGTGGAATAATCTGTTACTATTTGTTGTATTGTTTAGTAAGTCTGTATAGAGGCAGCAGGGGGAGCTCTTGTGTAAATGTTGGGGAGAGGTGGGGGATACTTTAAATTGTGGTATCGATCCGAGTAAATGCAGGGCCAGCATAGCCGATATCGATACCGATACAGATACTTTTTAATATTTAAGCGTCATAGATCCAAAGGATCCAAAAGATCTAGGATAGAATTTCACCAAACATTGTATGTGAAAACAAAGTACTTTACTATCACAAGCAACATTTTTGTTTAGAAACAATGGATCAGTAGCAAAACAAAGTTTGCTTAACATTAGGAAAATAAATCTTTTTTGAGGTAGAATACACAAAAAATACTAAAAATTTTTACACTAAAAAAATACACAAAAAATTATCCCCTCACTAGATATCTTTTCTAGTTCTTTCTTACTTTGATAATTTTTTCAAATAGAATTGTTCTTAGGAAAAAAAGGAATTTTCTTTCTTTCATTGCAATTGTTTTTTCTTAAATGTGGTGCCCTAGGCAAGATATTGTTTGGTGCCCCCTGCATTGTATCAGTATTAAAGAAACAAATAAAAAGCAAATGAATTATAAATTTTACCGTATAACAAGAAATAAATATTAAGGCGTTGCACAAAAAATATTTTTAAACTATTTTACATATAACAAGAAATAAATATAAAGGCGTTGCACAAAAAAATATTTTTAAACTATTTTACATAAAGTTGTGCAGAGAACAACTTTTAAATATTAATAATACATAAAAAAAGAAAAAACAACAAACTACCACCAGTGCAAGTCAGTGCAATTTGCCTACTGCAACATTGTTATTATATCAAAAGTGCATCTGAAATGAACAGAGGAGCATAAAAACTTGCTGAGCTAAACTAATAATAGTACCTACAGTATGATGACAGTATTGTAAAATTGTGGCAGTATATTAACCACGTGACATGATGCAACATGCCAAATCTGTACTTTAAAAAATGGAGCATTTAAAACATTTTGCGCATTCATTAAAAAGATATCTGGGAGGGGTCAGCAGTTGGAGCTCAGGGGTGGGTTTCCCGAAATGTTCTTAGCGCTAAGTACTTCTTAACCTCATACATTTCATACGAGGTTACGAAGTACTTAGCGCTACGAACGTTTCGGGAAACCCACCCCAGATTGGTTATGGAGTGGCACTTTTCACTAAGATCATAAAGGGGAAAAAGCCACAATGATGATGAGTGTTAGTTATGAGTCAAGCCAGCTGGTTTCAAATAAAAACACCACTGCTACAGATTGGCAGCATTCAGACCCTCCAGAATTTCGCGATGTTGCGATTTGCAACTTCAACGCAAATTCAAGCAAACCCCGTGAATTCAGGGCGGTGTTGCAACCTCAGCCAATCACTGCAACTTTCCCGCAAATTTGACCAATCACTGATGTCATCTTGATGTGACGTCGACAAACCTCCTCCTTACTTCCGTGTATACGTTCAAGAGGAGCAGACTGAAAGCAGCTTAATGAAGATAACTTGGACGACCTGGTGCCTGGCTGGCCTTGAGCAGCTTAACTGACTCTAGGACCTGACTTAAGTTGATATTCTATAGAATTGATGATTTGTTATCTCCTTTTTAATGATTACACAGAATCAAAGGGGGGAAGTGTGACAGAAATGATTGATTATTGATTAATTATCATTGATTAGATAATTGTTTAGTTATTATAAGAGATCATTATAAACTTTATGATTTAGTATTTGTCCATTCTGGCTAAGCAGAAGGACTACATACTGACTTAGTGTGATTCAGTGTAACCAGGTTTAGCTCATGTGTGCCTATGGACCAGGTCAGGCAAAGTGCAGAGGATCAGAGCACTTTGTCAGCACGTATACACCCTCACACACATATACACCCAGCTGAGTGTCACTAGTCCACTATTCTGGGAATTCAGCTGTCTTTGTGTCCTACTGATACACCAGTTTCTTCCACTAAGGAGAGTCCATATTAGGAGATACACACGTTAGACAAAAGTAGCCTGCTGGGTACCTATGTGTTGTGATAAAGATAACTTGCTTGTTAGAACTGCTGAACTGTGTATAAAAGGAAGAGGACTGCCCTCTTGCCTTCAGAGTTGTCATGTTGAATGAGACTCTCATGTCTGCATGATTTTTGTCTTATTAAATCAATCATTTTAACCACGTCTGAGTCCTCATCCGTTTATTAGAAAATTTCCATGACAAGGGTTAAGGGCCTTGCTCAGGGGCACCTTTAATTTTATGTAAGAATCAAAAGAAAACAATTCTGTAAAATACAGTACACTAGTAATAAAAATAATTGGGGTTAGGTGGGCCATACAGAGAAAATAGGAGGAGAGAAAAGAGGGTCAGTGTTCAGTGTTCATAGTCAGCCACTGGTCAGTGTTCATCCACACCATCCCCTCAAAAGCCCTCAATGTCTAAAATACAGTAAAAACTGAGGGACAGACAGTGGTGAGGAGACGGGTGAGGCCATGCCATCAGGCCCACCTCGTCAACCTCTGGGTAACATGCCTGCGTGTGTGTGTGTTTGTATGTGTGGGGGGTGGAGGTGGGGTGGGAATACGCAGGTGCAGAAGAAATGGTCCTCTGGAAGAGGTGCCTTACACAATCACCGACTACAACAGCCTGTGGTGTACACAAATGTGGTGTACACACACACACACACACACACACACACACACACACACACACGTATACACCCTCACACACATATACACCCACACACATTCCTCCCATATATTCACCCTCACACACATACACTCACACACCATCATCCCATATGTGCAACACACTCGTATATGTACCCACACATACACCTACACACATATATACACACACATACAATCTCCCTCAATCTCCCCAAGGGAGGACAGGGTTTTTTCAATGAAAAATGAATCCACATAGTTCACACCATCACCCACTCCCCGTCTACCTATAAGTGGCTGCATGTACATAACAAAGGGTGGCCTAATGGGTTGCAAATGTTCCCAGAACTGCCCCCTGGTGGAGGCCAGGTAGAAAAAGTTTGGAATTAAAATGCTGGGAGTCCTAGTGTTGAGCGAGGCGAAGCGAACGTTTCACACTTGCCGAAAATAACGGCAAAAAATCGGGAAAAGCAGTATCTTTACTCAGTAGTAGGGAACTCAGTAGTAGTGTACTCAGTACACTACATGAAAGCGGGGGTAACCTGGGTTTTTTTTTGGTTTTCAGCGTTTTATTGTTTCACAACGATGGGTTCATACAGTTCCAACACAATTTTCAGTGCATACATGTATCTCCAACAAGTTTGACATTTCTAGCACCAGCCCATCCACTCCAAGTGATTTTTCATAGTCTTTTAAGAGACGGAAAGTCCATTTCTGCCACCGAGCTGTTGCACTTCGAGGGATAATTTCAAGAAAGTGAGAGGGATCATTGTGCAGTCTCTGTCCCAAGACCTGTGTTTCAGGGGGCGGGGCATACAAAAACTTGAGGGATCATTCCTGCCCAAACTATTTCATACCACAGAGTAAGAGAAATAAAATCATTGCTTGAAGTGTTAAGCAATGAGGGGTAAAACACAGGATAAGAAGCATAATACCCATAGGGAGATCCAAATAAATGAATAAGTAAATAAATAAATAAATGGACAATAAATACATGGGTAAATAAATAGGTAAATAGATATTTAAAATGGATTACTAAATAGAGGAAACCATACATTTACTCCCTATTGCAATGTAATCACAACAAAAAACAAAAACACACCTCAACGTACATCACATTTTTTTTGAAAAACACACGCAACATCAAAAATTTTAGCCTGCAACAATCACAAAAAAGGCCCGCAAAATCCTGGTGGGACTGAGCATTTTGGATTTGTTTCAAATAAAAAAGAGAGCTAGCAAACCTATATGAGTCAGTGTGTAAGATCTGCTTCCAATAATTCTCCGTCAAAGATGGAAACACATCAGCATGCATTCTCATATTAAAACTAAGCTCCCTTCAATTACAATTCAGCAGGTGCTAGAAAAATCCCGACTCAGTTACCACTTTAATTGGAGCTTTTGCCAAATAGCAAGGTTTAACCCTACAATTAACTCTACAATTAGCGACATCTGAAGTTTCTGCTTATTTTAGAGCAGGGGTGTCAAACTTAATTTCACCGCAGGCCACATCAGCATAATCGTTGCCCATTAACTTATAAAGGTAACTACTCCTTAATGTTAAATAACTCTGAATTAATTACTTATTTAATACAAACTATCCAAGTGAATAAAAAATAACATCAAAGATAGCACATTTACTTTGTTCAAAACTAGAAATATCAAATAATGCTCCCTCTGAAAAAGACTTTGAAACACGGTAGTATTCTTCAACAAAGCTAGCTTTCTTTAATGAAAATTTTCTTTAACCTCTGGTTTTTTGTTACCTTTCTTCTTCCTCTTTTCCCCTTTTTCTGCCTGCGGCACCAGAGGACTTCTGCCCCCCCCCCCCCCCCCTTTCAGGAGGTCGGTGAGAAGGGCTGCTATCGAACCGAAGCCCCTAATGATTCAACGGCAAAAGTGTGCGAATCCCAAGAACCGTTGCAGCTTTTTCGTTGAACGAAGCACAGGCCAGTTCGTCACAGCATCCACTTTATCTGCATCCATACAAATTTGGCCCGGTGAAAGGGTGCAGCCAAGGAAGGAGATCATGGAAACGTGGAATTCACATTTCTCTGCCTTTACATACAGATTATTCTCCCGCAATCGTTGTAAGACTACAGATATGTTGAACATGTTCTGTGACCCAAGGGGAATAAATCAGGATGTCATCAATATAAACAAATACAAATTGATCAATCATGTCGCAGAAGATCTCATCCATAAAGGCTTGGAACACCGATGGACTAATCGACAACCTGTAAGGCATCATCAGGTTTTCTTGGTGGCCTCTAGCAGCGACGAATGCAGTTTTCCATTCATCACCTTCACGTATGCGTATCAGATTATAAGCGCTTCTCAGATCTAGCTTTGCTTATTTGTCTGTGTGTTATTCTGTTGGCATATATGTCACTAGATTATCATGTTCGTTCGCCACACCACTAGCCCACTGGCCCGCACCCCCACTGTGAAGCGTTCACGTCTTTTGTCTTGCTAATGCAACAGACTGCGCTGCAGCCTTCCACCCCCACATCCACAAAAAGCTTGTTCGATACTCAGAGTAGCAAAGTGAAGCCCGTAGACCGAGCTAAAGCAAGTTTGTATACTCAATGTTACGCCATTTCAAGTTTTAATGTCTAAAAGTTGTGTATGTTAGTGAATTGTAGGCTATGGTGAACATAACAAATCTACAAATAAATGTCTATAATGTTTTGTGTTAGACAAAGAACAAAAAGCATAAATAGACAAAATAATTACAAAAATATCATTATAAAAGGTAGGCTACCTTTGCGTAACAAAACGCAAAATTATTAAAATGATACGGATGGCTTCACGAATATAGTTGCCTCTGTCCTCTCTAATGTTCACTTTTTTATCTCGACGTATTGTGTTGCCATTTCAAATGAGGTGTTTGATCGGTGAATAGCCGATGTGTGATCCCACGTCCTAACGACCGTGTTATCACCGAGCGTTATCACCATTCGGTGATTTACATGTAGCGTATATTGCATAAGTTTCGTTCCCCACCTCAAATTAAGTTCCATTTATGTAGTGAATTGTGAACTTGAGAATAAACCTCCACCGCTGTGGTTAATGTTCATGCACTGTTTGAACAATATTTATTAATTACAGCCAGGTTTTGGAGGTTGTAGAACAGCTACAGGCCAACAACGGGTGCATCCCGTCTCTCTTTAGCGTATATTGCATAAGTTTCGCTCCCCACCTCAAATTAAGTTCCATTTATGTAGTGAATTGTGAACTTGAGAATAAACCTCCACCGCTGTGGTTAATGTTCATGCACTGTTTGAACAATATTTATTAATTACAGCCAGGTTTTGGAGGTTGTAAAACACAGCTACAGGCCAACAACGGGTGCATCCCGTCTCTCTTTAGCGTATATTGCATAAGTTTCGTTCACCACCTCAAATTAAGTTCCCTTTGTTTTGATTTGTGTGTCAGCTTCACACAACTCAACATTCAAAACACAGCTTAGGTGCAGTCTTTGCACATTTGCCACAGACCAGTCGCTTACATGTCTGGCAGATGTCATACGTTTTGTTCCCTGAACATCTGCCGACTTGGCATTGTTTTCTTTTTGAGGGCGGGCAAGGAGCTTCAGGTAAAATTCGCTTTTGTGCCACTGCCCTAGCCGCTTTCGCCATTTTCTGCTGTGCACACAGCTCCTTTACCAACTCGAGAATAAACCTTCGTCTGCTCAGGTTAACATTCATGCACTGTTTGAACAATATATGTGCATTTATTGCAGCCAGGTCTAGGAGGTTGTAGAAAACCGCGATAGGCCAACGACGGGGGCCTCCCTTCACCGAATACAGTCGTGCCATTTGATCCATAACATCAACGCCACATTTAGTCGTGTTGTAATATGAAACAGTTTCAGGCAGTTTCTTTGCGCCATTATCAATTGAAACTGTCTGATGCATTGAGCTCAGGATGCATACATTTTTTTTAGGTTTTGCCTGGTAAATCGTTAGAGTTATTTTTCCAGCCCGCAACACCTTGGTGGAAAATCTTTCAGACTGTGCCTGTGTACATGGGGGCTAGGGTTGCAGCGGTAACCGGTTTCACGGTATACCACGGTATTAAAATGCACGGTTATCATACCGTGTGCGTTTGCTTATTACCGGTAAAAAGCAAGCCAGCGGAGAAACTGACCCGCGCATGCGCAACTCCGCTCCGGTTCAGCTACTCAGCACACAGCAGTGAGAATGGCAGAAAGTGCATCAGACTTAACACATTTTTTAACAAAAAAAAAAAGCTAAACTAAAATCAGTGGCGAAAATGACGTAATCGCGGTGGCTCCGCCCGTGCGCGAGGGTCTCGCACGCTGTCGATTCGCGAGGTCGTGCACCTCTCGAATTTTGTAACTTTGCGCGCGCTGCACCTCAGCGCAATGAACAAAGTCATGTTTGCAGGATTCATACACGTTTAAAAGGTGGAATTAAAACACTTGTACGTCACTTTAAAGGTCCGTTTCAATATTTCCCAGCACCTTAAACTTAATTAAGTTAAATATTTATACATATACTCGAAATAATTCGCTTTTTCATCACATTATTTAATGGTTGTTTATTTCCAAAACGCCCAATCTTAACGTCTTCACGTTCTCTCATGTTTCGTCCTGGAATTAAAAGAGGCTCGTATTTGTTAACGTAAGACAAAAGAACTGTGCCGAGTCGCGCGCTACGGTCACTAGTGAAAGTATAAACCTAGCTTTTTATGGTCCTTGCTTTCGCTGGATGTGAAAGACGCCATTAATTTACATGCGTTCAAATTCTAGCGTACCTGTTTTTGAAATGTTAAAACCAGACTCTGTGTGAAAGCCTTAAAATAGAAATCTCTATTGTGATGATGTCAGAAATAAATCCTCTCTTTCTGCAGTATCTGGTTATATTCTAACTTGGCAGTACAACGGACGTTTACGACAGTTGTTGATCAGACACTGACCCAGGCTGAGTTTATCAGATATTAAATAATTTAAACTTAAATAATTGTACTGAAATCCATGATTTAGGTTTCTCTAATTTTGCAGTATTTATATAAACATGTGTACAGCTTATTTTTTTAAAGGACACATTTTGTATACAATAGTTCCAGGTTTCTACAATAAATAGTTAATTGAACAAAATTAACTTGTTGTAATTTCTTTAAGGGTCAGTGTATCTTTTAATAATATACAAACTAACTGTGATACCGTGATAACCGTGATACCACGGTATTTTCTGAGACGGTTATCATACCGTGAAAATCTCATACCGTTGCAACCCTAATGGGGGCATCTCACGTCTCATTTTATTCATCGTACCAACAATAGTGGTTTTGTTCGCCAAAAGGGTGTTTGCAAGTGCCAATGAAGTGAAGAAATTGTCAGTCGTTACATTTCTTCCTTTACCCGTGAAAGGCTCCATCAAACGCAACACAATATTTTCAGACAACCGTTGACCAGCCGGCCTGCTTTCATCTTTTCCTAGATAGGGAATGGCGTTCAACATATATTTTGTTTCAACATCAGCGGCCACCCAGAACTTAATCCCAAATTTATCGGGTTTATTGGCCATGTACTGAGTGAAACGACAGCGAGCTTTAGTTGGGAACAGTTGCTCATCAACAGTTATGTTCTCACCGGGCGTGTAAGAAGCAATACTGTTTTTCACAAATTTATCAAATATCTCCGAGATCATAGCAAATTTATCAGTCGCAAGGCGGGCAGCCCTTGTGCTCTTGTCATCAAAGTGCAGATAGCGCATGATATCTCTGAATGTCTGTCTAGACATTGTCTCTTTGAAAATGGGATTTCCTAAGTCAGCAGACCAGTATTCATCAAGTTTCATGCTTTTACCGGCTGTTATACCTCTCAAATAAACGAGACCCACAAATACTTTCAGTTCGTCAGCTGTTAGTTTGAACTGAGCATTATTTCGTTCAGCCTCTGGTGGTTAAATGATGCAGAAGTTGTGTAGGTATGTTGCACATAGTACACGCAATGATGACAACAGTGGCGTGGACGTGTTTTAATACTACGTATATTGGCTCTCATTTTTATTTGAAATAAAATCCAATATGTTGCCAATCTGTAGCTGTTGTGTTTTTCATTGAAACCAGCTTGCTTGACTCACAATCATCTTAGTGAACATAGCCACTCCATAACCAATCAGTGAGCTCCAACTGCTGACCCCACCCACAGATCTTTTTAATGGATGCGCAAAAATGTCTTAAATGCCCCATTTTTCAAAGTACAAATTTGGCACTTTGTGTCACGTGATTATTATACTGCCACAATTTTACAGTACTGTCATCATACTGCCCAATCCTAATAGGTGCTATTATTAGCTTAGCTCAGCAAGTTTTAAAATAAATATATATTAATGTCACGGTGAGGGGGCCGGGTCGCCACCAGAGGGCGCACAACCCGGCCAGCAGCCGATCCCAGCACACACCCCCGCGCACGCAGCCACTCCCACAGTCGCAATCCCCATCATACTGAGCACCTGTTTCTTGTTTACTGTGCACTTCTTAAGCCCGCAGGTCGTCTGGTCCAGTGCTGCACATTGCCGCTACACGAGCGTCTCTGGTTGATAGCACGTCCCTACCGTGTGTGTACGCTACGAGCTTCACCTTGCATCCACAGTATATGCGCTACGAGCTTTACCTTGCATCTACAGTGTATGTGCAACGAGCTTTACCTTGCATCTACAGTGTGTGCGCTACGAGCTTTACCGTGCATTACTTGCTGTGTATGCGCTACGAGTGTTACTGGTTGCCATGGATAATAAACCATCTTCTGTCCAACCCACGTCTCCAGCTGCCTCTGTCCCGACGCCCCCGGCGTCACAGAATGTGCAGCCTGGAGCAGCCGGAGGCGAGGGCGCCTCTGCTATAGAGGTGTTGGCCCATCAAGGCATCATCCTGGGCAGACAACAGCAGGAGCTCCAGGAGCTCCGCTCAGTGGTAACTACCCTGACAACCTGCATCCAGGCTCTGACGGTACAGGCATCTGCGCGCCCTCCTACTCCGAGAACGCCGATTCCTCCACCGGAGCCCTACAATGGGGATCCGGAGCGCTGTGAGGGCTTCCTGGTCCAGTGCCAGCTCTATTTTACCAGCATGCCCCACCTGGAGGAGAAGGAGAAAGTCGGCTTCATGGTGAACAGGTTGCAGGGCAAGGCACTGGACTGGGGAGCAGCCCAGATCAGCGCGGAGAAGCCGTGTACCCGCAGCTACGACCAGTTCGTTCGCGAGCTGCGGGCGGTCTTCAACCACCCCAGCCGCGGGAGGGTCTGCGGCCAGAGCCTGTTACAGCTACGGCAGGGAAGCCGAAGCGCCGCAGACTACGCTCTGGAGTTCCGGACCCTGGCCGCCAGGACTGGTTGGGGAGAAGCGGCTCAAACAGACGTCTTCCTGGCGGGGTTGAAGCCCGCCCTGAGGGCGGAGTTGAGCTGTCGGCCCGAGGGACAAGACCTTAATCAGATGGTGCACCTGGCCATAACCATGGACAGGTTGCTGCAGGAGCGAGGCAAAGGAGCAGCGCTTTCTCCTACCCCGCAGGCTCCGGAGCAGTTAAGGAAGGCTAAAGTCTTCACTAAACTAGATCTGCGCAGCGCCTACAACCTTATTCGCGTACGCGAGGGTGATGAATGGAAGACGGCGTTTAGTACCTCTACGGGGCACTACGAGTATCGCGTCTTGCCTTATGGCTTGGCGTCTGCTCCATCGTTCTTCCAGGCGTTCATTAATGAGGTCTTAAGGGAGTATTTGAATAGATGCGTTGTCGCTTACATCGATGACATTCTGATCTATTCTCCCTCCCACAACCAACATGTGCGTGATGTACGGGCAGTTCTGGGCACGCTCTTTCGCAATCGGTTGTATTGCAAGCTCGAGAAGTGCGAGTTCCATCTCAGCGAGATGAACTTCCTAGGCTACACCATTAGGCCAGGCTCCGTGCACATGCAGCACAGGAAGGTGGAGGCGGTTGTGAAATGGACGCAGCCTCACACACGGCGCGAGCTGCAGAGATTTCTGGGCTTCGCGAATTTCTACAGGCGGTTCATTCGCGCATATAGTCAGATCGCAGAGCCCCTTACTGACATGCTGAGAGGGGGAGGAGTTAAGCTTCGCTGGACAGAGAGATCTACGAGAGCGTTCAACCAGCTGAAGCAAGCGTTTGTCGACGCGCCGGTTCTGCACCAACCGGATCCTAACCGTCCCTTTATAGTGGAGGTAGACGCGTCGAACGTGGGAGTAGGCGCGGTGTTATCACAACGGCTGAAAAAGCATAGCTCCCTTCGTCCCATAGCCTTCTACTCTAAGAAGTTCACCACCGCCGTATCTGGCGCATACCCTTGCCTTTTACATTAGAGAGCTTTTATTATGGATTGGCAGTTTAATCAACCAATCATATTTCGAATTACAATAATGGGGGCGTGTCCGAAGGTCTCAGGGTATTCTCGCTGGTCCTCGAGCGTCAGTTCTGCGTGGTTGGTGCCTCGCGAACTTTTAGCTCGTATTAGCTAATTAGCTAGCTCCTATCCAGCACTACCGTGAGGTTTTACAAGTGGAAAGGATGGAATCGCATGATGTTTATAATACATAAGTGTTCAGCTATTAATAATTTGCTGACAATTGTGAAATTGGTGGTTAAATGATGCAGAAGTTGTGTAGGTATGTTGCACATAGTACACGCAATGATGACAACAGTGGCGTGGACGTGTTTTAATACTACGTATATTGGCTCTCATTTTTATTTGAAATAAAATCCAATATGTTGCCAATCTGTAGCTGTTGTGTTTTTCATTGAAACCAGCTTGCTTGACTCACAATCATCTTAGTGAACATAGCCACTCCATAACCAATCAGTGAGCTCCAACTGCTGACCCCACCCACAGATCTTTTTAATGGATGCGCAAAAATGTCTTAAATGCCCCATTTTTCAAAGTACAAATTTGGCACTTTGTGTCACGTGATTATTATACTGCCACAATTTTACAGTACTGTCATCATACTGCCCAATCCTAATAGGTGCTATTATTAGCTTAGCTCAGCAAGTTTTAAAATAAATATATATTAATGTCACGGTGAGGGGGCCGGGTCGCCACCAGAGGGCGCACAACCCGGCCAGCAGCCGATCCCAGCACACACCCCCGCGCACGCAGCCACTCCCACAGTCGCAATCCCCATCATACTGAGCACCTGTTTCTTGTTTACTGTGCACTTCTTAAGCCCGCAGGTCGTCTGGTCCAGTGCTGCACATTGCCGCTACACGAGCGTCTCTGGTTGATAGCACGTCCCTACCGTGTGTGTACGCTACGAGCTTCACCTTGCATCCACAGTATATGCGCTACGAGCTTTACCTTGCATCTACAGTGTATGTGCTACGAGCTTTACCTTGCATCTACAGTGTGTGCGCTACGAGCTTTACCGTGCATTACTTGCTGTGTATGCGCTACGAGTGTTACTGGTTGCCATGGATAATAAACCATCTTCTGTCCAACCCACGTCTCCAGCTGCCTCTGTCCCGACGCCCCCGGCGTCACAGAATGTGCAGCCTGGAGCAGCCGGAGGCGAGGGCGCCTCTGCTATAGAGGTGTTGGCCCATCAAGGCATCATCCTGGGCAGACAACAGCAGGAGCTCCAGGAGCTCCGCTCAGTGGTAACTACCCTGACAACCTGCATCCAGGCTCTGACGGTACAGGCATCTGCGCGCCCTCCTACTCCGAGAACGCCGATTCCTCCACCGGAGCCCTACAATGGGGATCCGGAGCGCTGTGAGGGCTTCCTGGTCCAGTGCCAGCTCTATTTTACCAGCATGCCCCACCTGGAGGAGAAGGAGAAAGTCGGCTTCATGGTGAACAGGTTGCAGGGCAAGGCACTGGACTGGGGAGCAGCCCAGATCAGCGCGGAGAAGCCGTGTACCCGCAGCTACGACCAGTTCGTTCGCGAGCTGCGGGCGGTCTTCAACCACCCCAGCCGCGGGAGGGTCTGCGGCCAGAGCCTGTTACAGCTACGGCAGGGAAGCCGAAGCGCCGCAGACTACGCTCTGGAGTTCCGGACCCTGGCCGCCAGGACTGGTTGGGGAGAAGCGGCTCAAACAGACGTCTTCCTGGCGGGGTTGAAGCCCGCCCTGAGGGCGGAGTTGAGCTGTCGGCCCGAGGGACAAGACCTTAATCAGATGGTGCACCTGGCCATAACCATGGACAGGTTGCTGCAGGAGCGAGGCAAAGGAGCAGCGCTTTCTCCTACCCCGCAGGCTCCGGAGCAGTTAAGGAAGGCTAAAGTCTTCACTAAACTAGATCTGCGCAGCGCCTACAACCTTATTCGCGTACGCGAGGGTGATGAATGGAAGACGGCGTTTAGTACCTCTACGGGGCACTACGAGTATCGCGTCTTGCCTTATGGCTTGGCGTCTGCTCCATCGTTCTTCCAGGCGTTCATTAATGAGGTCTTAAGGGAGTATTTGAATAGATGCGTTGTCGCTTACATCGATGACATTCTGATCTATTCTCCCTCCCACAACCAACATGTGCGTGATGTACGGGCAGTTCTGGGCACGCTCTTTCGCAATCGGTTGTATTGCAAGCTCGAGAAGTGCGAGTTCCATCTCAGCGAGATGAACTTCCTAGGCTACACCATTAGGCCAGGCTCCGTGCACATGCAGCACAGGAAGGTGGAGGCGGTCGTGAAATGGACGCAGCCTCACACACGGCGCGAGCTGCAGAGATTTCTGGGCTTTGCGAATTTCTACAGGCGGTTCATTCGCGCATATAGTCAGATCGCAGAGCCCCTTACTGACATGCTGAGAGGGGGAGGAGTTAAGCTTCGCTGGACAGAGAGATCTACGAGAGCGTTCAACCAGCTGAAGCAAGCGTTTGTCGACGCGCCGGTTCTGCACCAACCGGATCCTAACCGTCCCTTTATAGTGGAGGTAGACGCGTCGAACGTGGGAGTAGGCGCGGTGTTATCACAACGGCCGAAAAAGCATAGCTCCCTTCGTCCCATAGCCTTCTACTCTAAGAAGTTCACCACCGCCGAGCGCAACTACGGGGTGGGAGACCGTGAGTTGTTGGCTATGCGGAGGGCGTTCGGTGAGTGGAGACACTGGCTGGAGGGAGCTAAGCATCCATTCACCGTGCTTACTGACCACAAAAACCTGGAATATATCAGGACCACGAAACGGATGAACGCCCGTCAAGCCAGGTGGTCTCTGTATTTCTCTCGTTTCAAGTTCCAGGTGATGTACCGGCCAGGGGAGAAGAACCAGCGTGCGGATGCGCTATCTAGGTCCTTTCCTGGCAGTACGGAGTCGACGAGCGAGGAGCCGGTGCTTACGCCTGAGTGCGTCGTGGGAGCCTTGGAGTGGAGGATCGATCGGGAGATCGAGGCAGCGAACCCGCATCCAGGTTGCCCGCCGCACCGTAAGTACGTTCCCCCCGCGCACCGTAGTGCCCTCATCAGCTGGGCTCATACGTCAGTGGGGACGGGGCACCCAGGGGTGTCTAAAACGGCTCAGTTGTTGGGGGCTCGCTACTGGTGGCCGGGGCTGCACCGGGACGTACTGCAGCAGGTGGCGTCCTGCGCGGTGTGTGCGCGGTGCAAGGTGCCACACACTCCTCCTGCGGGTAAGCTCCTCCCTCTCCCTGCACCCAAGCAACCATGGACGCACATCGCTCTGGACTTCGTCACGGACCTCCCCCCGTCCGAGGAGAACATGGTCATCATGGTGGTAATAGACCGGTTCTCGAAGATGGATCGCTTCCTTCCCCTGCGGGGCCTGCCCACCGCTTGGGAGACTGCGGATCTCTTGTTTCGGCACATATTCCGGCAGTTCGGTCTGCCTGAGGATATTGTGTCGGACAGGGGACCGCAGTTCACCTCGCGTGTGTGGCGGGAGTTCCTGTCCAAGCTCAACATCACGGTTAGCCTAACCTCTGGTTACCATCCGCAGGCTAACGGACAGGTGGAGCGAGCGAACCAGGAGGTCGGAAAGTTCCTGAAGATGGACACCTGGGCAGGAGAGGTAAACTGGGGGAGAGATATGCCGGCCCGTATGTCATCTTGAGGCGGCTTAACCCAGTTACTTATCGCATCAGTCTGCCCGAAGACAGACGTGTGTCGCGTGCATTTCATGTGTCCGCTCTCAAGCCATACAGAGCAGGTGCATTGGAGGAGGCCTCGACGTGACGGCCGCCCTCGCCGCTGCAGTTGTCGGACGGACTTGCGTACCTCGTGGAGAGGTTACTGGACTCGAGGCGCAGAAAAGGTGGCTTACAGTACCTGGTGGACTGGGTCGGATACGGACCGGAGGAGCGCTCCTGGATACCGGCCTCTCAAGTGGTAGGCCCCTCCCTTATCGCCGACTTCCACAGGGAACATCCAGACCGGCCAGCTCCGCGGCGACGGGGAAGACCGCGTGGGAGTCGACGGGAGGGGTCCTTGGGGGAGGGCTCTGTCACGGTGAGGGGGCCGGGTCGCCACCAGAGGGCGTGCAACCCGGCCAGCAGCCGATCCCAGCACACACCCCCGCGCACGCAGCCACTCCCACAGTCGCAATCCCCATCATACTGTGCACTTCTTAAGCCCGCAGGTCGTCTGGTCCAGTGCTGCACATTGCCGCTACACGAGCGTCTCTGGTTGATAGCACGTCCCTACCGTGTGTGTACGCTACGAGCTTCACCTTGCATCCACAGTATATGCGCTACAAGCTTTACCTTGCATCTACAGTGTGTGTGCTACGAGCTTTACCGTGCATTACTTGCTGTGTATGCGCTACGAGTGTTACTGGTTGCCATGGATAATAAACCACCTTCTGTCCAACCCACGTCTCCGGCTGCCTCTGTCCCGACGCCCCCGGCGTCACAATTAAACTGTTCATTTCAGATGCACTTTTGAAATAATAACAATGTTGCAGTAGGCACTGGTGGTAGTTGTTGTTTTTTATTTATTTTATTTATTATTAATATTTAAAAGTTGTTCTCTGCACTACGTTATGTAAAATAGTTTTAAAATATTTTTTGTGCAACACTTTTATATTTATTGCTTGTTATATGGTAATATTTAAGTTATTTGCTTTTTATTTGTTTCTTTAATAGTGATACAATCAACCCGATGATTGATGATGCAGGGGCACCAACCAAAATCTCATCTAGGGCACCACATTGGTCAGGGCCGCTTATTTTCACCTTCGAATGATCACTAAGGTCTGAGACATGTTGATAGTGAGAAACTTGTCCATCACATCAAGGCCAGGTTATTGTAACACAGTTTTATTTGTGTCACGTAGGGCAACGCCCCCTCTCGTAGCTGTCACTCTGGGTTCCCTCATGTCCGTGTTCCCTGCCTGTTTGTCCCGCCCTGCTTGTTTGTTGCCACGCCCCAGTGTCATTGTTATCACCTGTTCCTTGTTTCGGTTCTATGTATATAAGTCCCGTCATTCCCCCAGTCGAGTCATCCGTGATTTTGTCTGCTTTGTGCCTTGTGCTTTGTCTACTCTGTCGGTTTGTTTTGTTCACGCTGTCCATTGTACTCTGATCGCCCGTTGTTCTCCGTTCGCTGTTCTGTACCCTGCCTTGATTGTGTTATACCTGGTTCGATATGCCCCTGTATTTGTCCCACCTTGATGGCTCTCCCGTTACGACCCCAGCTTGTTACAACGACTCTGCATACGGTATGTCCTTTATTAAATCTCGCTCATCTCAGCATTTGTGTCCGTCTCCTCCTTACAATTTGTTCTCCCAAAGATTTATTTATACTCTATTTCACACCTGCAGCAAGTTGAGAGCCTGCACCTTTCTGTTTAGAGCTGCATTTAGTTGAGCAAATTCAATGGTTCTTAATTACATTTTATGTTTGTTCTTCTTAGTAATTTAATAGGTTTGCCATTTTATTATTTTATTACATTATTCTATTGTAGTCTTCTTATTTTAATAATTACATCATTTTATTATTTTATTACTGTAACGCAGCGTATGTTGCAGAGCAAGGAGGTGGACACAAACGCTGAGAAGAGCAAGATTTATTACGGGGAATTCCGTAATCATAGTCGTAACAGGCAGGAGTCGTAACGGGAGAGCCATCCAGATATGACAGATACAGGGGCATGATGACACAAAATAAAACGAACAGGGCAGGGAAACAATAACTGAGGGAAAACAATGGAGACGCGAAATACCTGAACAACGACAACATAGAATAATAACAAAGCCAAACAAATCACTACAGAACCAACCACGAGAGAACGAATAACTGACAAGGGGCTAGGGAAACACAGGGACTATAAGTACATGGAACTAACAAGACACAGCTGATCACACTGACAACACGGGCATGGCAGACAGACAGAAACCAGGGCAACAGACAAGCAGGGCGGGATAAACGGGCAAGGAACAACACAGACACGAGGAACAGGGACACCGGAGTGACAGCTAAGAGAGGGGGGCGTAGCCCTACGTAACAGTACCCCCCCTCTAAGAGTGCCCCTCTGGGGCACGCAAAGGCAGACAGAACAGGGAAACGGACTAGGACAGGACAGGAAACCACGGGGCACGGCGAGTGACAGGGACAGCAGACACAGGACAGGACACTACAGGATAGACCGGAGGGACAGGATAGGGCAAAGCAGGGCATGGAGACCGGGGCATGGCAGGGACTGAAGTGTTATTTGTTATATTAATAATGATATACCGAGAGATAACTGAACAACTTGTTTATTACTGACATCAATGCGGACTGATACAGACATACCGCAGCCACCGTGCTGCTCAACCAGTGCACATCAATCCACCTAGGTTGATAACCTAGTTCCAAATAGTATATTACAACAGGGACAGGAGACATGGAAACTGGCCAGGAACTAGGCTGGGGCATGGCATTATAGGCAGGGCTAGGGCAAGGTACGGGAGCAGGGCTGGACAGGACTGTGAACAAACATGGGAGCGGGGCCAGGGAACGGGGCAGAGGCAAACACTGAGGCAAAGACGCTATGAACAACAGAGACAGGCACAGGCACAAAGTGAGTCACCACTTGGGGAACAGACACGGGAACAGGAACAGAGAAGATACCACAGAAAACAGACACGGGAACAGGAACACAGACTTTGACAGACACAACCACGGGAACAGGGACCAACACAAAACCAGGGATAGGACATGGGACCAAGGGGAACATGGGCACAGGGGACGAACAACCATAAGGAGGAGTATACATCAGAAGGAGCAGACACATTCAGTCCAGGCCCACACGTGGACAGCATAGGCTCAGGGGAAACAGGTGTGGCCGGCAGACGGGCAGCGGGAGCTTGTTTTCTTCTATTTATTCTATAAAGCACTTTGAGTTGCATGTCTGTATCAGAAACTTGCCTCTCTCCAGTGATACTCTAGCCCCACTCAGAGTCCCAACCCCTCGAACCTCATTCTCTGGAATATTGATTAGCAAACCTAAACCTTTAAAAACACTTCCCTATAGCGAAGTATTGCTAACTTATGTTACATACTGAGCATTCTCATTCTTGCCCTGCCTACCTGTGTTCTGACCTTTTGTTTTCCTCTAGACTACGACTCCAGCTTGCCCCTTGTAAAGCCAGGTTCACACTACACGATTTTAGGCTGGTTTTTCAGTCGCCGACTGTTTTTTGTAGATCGCCGACAGAAACTGTGGTCGGAGGCAAATCGGCGATCACTCGGCGCTCGCTCAGTCTTGTAGTGTGAACTGCTGAATGACGCTCACCAAGCCGTCGCAGAGTGGTCGCCGACTCATCGCAGACGACCGGCAGATATCTAGCATGTTTAATATCTAGCCCAGTCGGCGACTGTGAGTCAACAGCAGCGCCTAGCTACAGCCAATGGGAACGCGGAGAGAGAACCGCGGCACCGCTGAAGATATCTCTGAAGAATGTAAAAATCTTTCAAGAATGCTTTCAAAACAGTAACCCAGCAAACACACAAAATCCTCACCTTTCTTACAACTTTACTACAACACTATGTTTAAGTTATTGTGACAGCACTGGAGAAATAGTGCGATTGATTATATCTATGTTCACTGCAACGGAGAGATTAAATAATTCTGGCAACTTGGGACTATGGAGTGTTTAAATGGTAAAAAAATAATAATAACGAAAATGTGGAGTACATGTACATTGTTTTTGTAACGTGGCACGCGCCACGGAGCGAGGAGGCGGACACAAACGCTGAGGAGAGCGAGATTTAATAAAGGGAATACCAAACTCAGGGTCGAAAAGGAATGCGTGGGTCAAATCCGAGAGGGAGTCAGAACATGAAACACTGAGTGACATACTGAACACAAGAAAATGAAACACGGGTAGAATACGGAAACAAACGAACAACCAGGTACATGAAACACAGGGCGACTGGGCAGCAAAACGAGAAGAACTCACGACAGGAAAACGGGCTGGATACAGAGACAAAGCATACAGCACAAAGCACAAAACCATGGATAACAAGACTGGGGAAATACCGGGACATATATACATGAAAACTAAACTATGAGCAGGTGAAGACAATGACACAGGGGCGTGGCAATTAACAAGGGAATCACGAGATAAACGAGTGGGGCGGGATCGACAGGCACGGAACACAGACACAAGGGAACCCGGAGTGACAGCTAAGGGAGGGGGCGAGGCCATACGTGACATTACCCCCCCTCAAGGCGTGCCACTCCGGGGCACGCAAGGGCAGACAGGACAGGGAATCACGGGACGTGGCGAGGGACAGGGACATCAGACACAGGATGGACCAGAGGGACAGGACATGGGACCTGGGGCATGGCAGGGACAAAGACAGGAGACGTGGAGACTGGCCTAGAGCTGGGTAGGGACTGGGCAGGACAGGGGACACAAGGAGACCGGACAGGGTCGGGGCGAGGCACAGGAGCAGGACAGGACAGGACAGGACTGGGAACAGACACAGGGGCGGGGCCAGGGGACAGGGCAGAGGCAAACACTGAGGTGAAGATGTCACGAACAACAGACATGGGGACAGGGACAAGGTGAGTGGTAATCTGGGGAACAAACACAGGGACCGGGACCGAGACGACACCACAGGAAACAGACACAGGAACAGGAATACAGTCCTTGACAGACACAACCACGGGGACTGGAACCAAAACAAAACCAGGGACAGGACCGGGGAGCATGGGGAACATGGGCAAGGAAACATAAGAGGCAGGAACACAGGGCGGAATAGACAGTACATTGAGTCCAAGCACAGTCTCTGGGGTAACAGGCGGGGACCGCTGGCGGGCAGCGGGAATAGACGGCGTCCGCTGGCGGGCAGCGGGAACAGGCGGTGTCCGCTGGCGGGCAGCGGGAACAGGCGGCGTGGACGACCTCTCCTGGGTCGCGGGGACGAGGGCCGGCGTGGACGACCTCTCCTGGGTCGCGGGGACGAGGGCCGGCGTGGACGACCTCTCCTGGGTCGCGGGGACGAGGGCCGGCGTGGACTGCCGACGGGCAGCGGGAACGGGAACTGGCGTGGACTGTCGACGGGCAGCGGGAACGGGAACTGGCGTGGACGACCTCCTCTGGGTCGCAGGGACAGGCCGCAGACATGACATGACGTCCTCGGGGGGCGGAGCCGCCATACTGATGTCCTCGGGGGCCATGTCCGCCGCACTGACGTCCTCGGGGGGCGTGTCCGCCGCACTGACGTCCTCGGGGGGCGTGTCCGCCGCACTGACGTCCTCGGGGGGGGGGGTGCGTGGCTACTGCGTCCCCCCAAAAAATTCTTGGGGGGCCTTCGGGGAGTGGCTTCCGGGATCAGCGGAGGGAGGTCCTCTTCCACGGGGTCCGGGTCGAGCCTGGAAGAACACACAGACACACAAGCCCCTCGGTGGCTCTCTCTGCGATGGCTCCGCCTCCTCTGAGGCGTCGGGAGCTCGCAGCAGCCATTGAGAGCCAACCGAGGGTTAAGCCAAAGCTCGTCTGTGCATTCAATCCGTCTGCCCGCAACTTGCACTACCGGTTGTTCCTCCCCGTAGTGTTCAAGCCGGGCAGCCACATAGCGCTCAATAGGAGTCTCGTCGCGAAAGCCAGTCGAAACTGAAAGTGACTGTGCTTTCCTCGGTCTGCGACGAGACTTCCTTGTTCCCACAGCGCTAGGGGTATTCCTGTCTCCAGCTAGTTCGCGCTGTAACACATGAGAGTTAAACTGCACGGAAGCAGCCAACAACTTGTTACAGCGACTTAACACACCGGAGTCTCGGTCTCTCACTGTGTCCTGGTAAGATCCATGGTTATGTAACGTGGCACGCGCCACGGAGCGAGGAGGCGGACACAAACGCTGAGGAGAGCGAGATTTAATAAAGGGAATACCAAACTCAGGGTCGAAAAGGAATGCGTGGGTCAAATCCGAGAGGGAATCAGAACATGAAACTAGGGTGACCAAACGTCCGTATTTCCCGGGACATGTCCGTATTTCACGTCCTGTCCTGGGCGTCCCGGGATATTTTTTAAAACTGTGGAAATGTCCTGTTTTTTAAATTACGTTAATCGGGCCATTAATTCTACAATGGGTCGCGGGGGACGAGGGCCGGCGTGGACGACCCCCCCCCCCCCCCCCCCCCCCCCCGCTCGACAACTGGTGTCCTGGTTTTCCCAAACAAAAATATGGTCACCCTAATGAAACACTGAGTGACATGAACACAAGAAAATGACTGAACACAAGAAAATGAAACACGGGTAGAATACGGAAACAAACGAACAACCAGGTACATGAAACACAGGGCGACTGGGCAGCAAAACGAGAAGAACTCACAACAGGAAAACGGGCTGGATACAGAGACAAAGCATACAGCACAAAGCACAAAACCATGGATAACAAGACTGGGGAAATACCGGGACATATATACATGAAAACTAAACTATGAGCACGTGAAGACAATGACACAGGGGCGTGGCAATTAACAAGGGAATCACGAGATAAACGAGTGGGGCGGGATCGACAGGCACGGAACACAGACACAAGGGAACCCGGAGTGACAGCTAAGGGAGGGGGCGAGGCCATACGTGACAGTTTTTTTCTTCTACGTGGTTTTGCTGGTTCTTGCGAGTTTAGTTTTTGTGTTCTCGTGTTTTTGGACGGCAGCCAGATGAGTTGGCGATTCCCCAGTGGTTTAATTCGTGAGCCCACGTCGCCGATCAGTCATGTAGTGTGAAAGCCACAACAACCGAAAGACTCGCGATTACAGCACAACTAGTCATGTAGTGCGAACGGCACAAAAATCTGACGTGTAGTGTGAACCTGGCTTAAGGGAGCAGATGCTGGCAGACGCTTGCAGACCAGTACTTTTTATTAGCCACAGGACATGGAGAATGGATGGATGTGGAATAATCTGTTACTATTTGTTGTATTGTTTAGTAAGTCTGTATAGAGGCAGCAGGGGGAGCTCTTGTGTAAATGTTGGGGAGAGGTGGGGGATACTTTAAATTGTGGTATCGATCCGAGTAAATGCAGGGCCAGCATAGCCGATATCGATACCGATACAGATACTTTTTAATATTTAAGCGTCATAGATCCAAAGGATCCAAAAGATCTAGGATAGAATTTCACCAAACATTGTATGTGAAAACAAAGTACTTTACTATCACAAGCAACATTTTTGTTTAGAAACAATGGATCAGTAGCAAAACAAAGTTTGCTTAACATTAGGAAAATAAATCTTTTTTGAGGTAGAATACACAAAAAATACTAAAAATTTTTACACTAAAAAAATACACAAAAAATTATCCCCTCACTAGATATCTTTTCTAGTTCTTTCTTACTTTGATAATTTTTTCAAATAGAATTGTTCTTAGGAAAAAAAGGAATTTTCTTTCTTTCATTGCAATTGTTTTTTCTTAAATGTGGTGCCCTAGGCAAGATATTGTTTGGTGCCCCCTGCATTGTATCAGTATTAAAGAAACAAATAAAAAGCAAATGAATTATAAATTTTACCGTATAACAAGAAATAAATATTAAGGCGTTGCACAAAAAATATTTTTAAACTATTTTACATATAACAAGAAATAAATATAAAGGCGTTGCACAAAAAAATATTTTTAAACTATTTTACATAAAGTTGTGCAGAGAACAACTTTTAAATATTAATAATACATAAAAAAAGAAAAAACAACAAACTACCACCAGTGCAAGTCAGTGCAATTTGCCTACTGCAACATTGTTATTATATCAAAAGTGCATCTGAAATGAACAGAGGAGCATAAAAACTTGCTGAGCTAAACTAATAATAGTACCTACAGTATGATGACAGTATTGTAAAATTGTGGCAGTATATTAACCACGTGACATGATGCAACATGCCAAATCTGTACTTTAAAAAATGGAGCATTTAAAACATTTTGCGCATTCATTAAAAAGATATCTGGGAGGGGTCAGCAGTTGGAGCTCAGGGGTGGGTTTCCCGAAATGTTCTTAGCGCTAAGTACTTCTTAACCTCATACATTTCATACGAGGTTACGAAGTACTTAGCGCTACGAACGTTTCGGGAAACCCACCCCAGATTGGTTATGGAGTGGCACTTTTCACTAAGATCATAAAGGGGAAAAAGCCACAATGATGATGAGTGTTAGTTATGAGTCAAGCCAGCTGGTTTCAAATAAAAACACCACTGCTACAGATTGGCAGCATTCAGACCCTCCAGAATTTCGCGATGTTGCGATTTGCAACTTCAACGCAAATTCAAGCAAACCCCGTGAATTCAGGGCGGTGTTGCAACCTCAGCCAATCACTGCAACTTTCCCGCAAATTTGACCAATCACTGATGTCATCTTGATGTGACGTCGACAAACCTCCTCCTTACTTCCGTGTATACGTTCAAGAGGAGCAGACTGAAAGCAGCTTAATGAAGATAACTTGGACGACCTGGTGCCTGGCTGGCCTTGAGCAGCTTAACTGACTCTAGGACCTGACTTAAGTTGATATTCTATAGAATTGATGATTTGTTATCTCCTTTTTAATGATTACACAGAATCAAAGGGGGGAAGTGTGACAGAAATGATTGATTATTGATTAATTATCATTGATTAGATAATTGTTTAGTTATTATAAGAGATCATTATAAACTTTATGATTTAGTATTTGTCCATTCTGGCTAAGCAGAAGGACTACATACTGACTTAGTGTGATTCAGTGTAACCAGGTTTAGCTCATGTGTGCCTATGGACCAGGTCAGGCAAAGTGCAGAGGATCAGAGCACTTTGTCAGCACGTATACACCCTCACACACATATACACCCAGCTGAGTGTCACTAGTCCACTATTCTGGGAATTCAGCTGTCTTTGTGTCCTACTGATACACCAGTTTCTTCCACTAAGGAGAGTCCATATTAGGAGATACACACGTTAGACAAAAGTAGCCTGCTGGGTACCTATGTGTTGTGATAAAGATAACTTGCTTGTTAGAACTGCTGAACTGTGTATAAAAGGAAGAGGACTGCCCTCTTGCCTTCAGAGTTGTCATGTTGAATGAGACTCTCATGTCTGCATGATTTTTGTCTTATTAAATCAATCATTTTAACCACGTCTGAGTCCTCATCCGTTTATTAGAAAATTTCCATGACAAGGGTTAAGGGCCTTGCTCAGGGGCACCTTTAATTTTATGTAAGAATCAAAAGAAAACAATTCTGTAAAATACAGTACACTAGTAATAAAAATAATTGGGGTTAGGTGGGCCATACAGAGAAAATAGGAGGAGAGAAAAGAGGGTCAGTGTTCAGTGTTCATAGTCAGCCACTGGTCAGTGTTCATCCACACCATCCCCTCAAAAGCCCTCAATGTCTAAAATACAGTAAAAACTGAGGGACAGACAGTGGTGAGGAGACGGGTGAGGCCATGCCATCAGGCCCACCTCGTCAACCTCTGGGTAACATGCCTGCGTGTGTGTGTGTTTGTATGTGTGGGGGGTGGAGGTGGGGTGGGAATACGCAGGTGCAGAAGAAATGGTCCTCTGGAAGAGGTGCCTTACACAATCACCGACTACAACAGCCTGTGGTGTACACAAATGTGGTGTACACACACACACACACACACACACACACACACACACACACACGTATACACCCTCACACACATATACACCCACACACATTCCTCCCATATATTCACCCTCACACACATACACTCACACACCATCATCCCATATGTGCAACACACTCGTATATGTACCCACACATACACCTACACACATATATACACACACATACAATCTCCCTCAATCTCCCCAAGGGAGGACAGGGTTTTTTCAATGAAAAATGAATCCACATAGTTCACACCATCACCCACTCCCCGTCTACCTATAAGTGGCTGCATGTACATAACAAAGGGTGGCCTAATGGGTTGCAAATGTTCCCAGAACTGCCCCCTGGTGGAGGCCAGGTAGAAAAAGTTTGGAATTAAAATGCTGGGAGTCCTAGTGTTGAGCGAGGCGAAGCGAACGTTTCACACTTGCCGAAAATAACGGCAAAAAATCGGGAAAAGCAGTATCTTTACTCAGTAGTAGGGAACTCAGTAGTAGTGTACTCAGTACACTACATGAAAGCGGGGGTAACCTGGGTTTTTTTTTGGTTTTCAGCGTTTTATTGTTTCACAACGATGGGTTCATACAGTTCCAACACAATTTTCAGTGCATACATGTATCTCCAACAAGTTTGACATTTCTAGCACCAGCCCATCCACTCCAAGTGATTTTTCATAGTCTTTTAAGAGACGGAAAGTCCATTTCTGCCACCGAGCTGTTGCACTTCGAGGGATAATTTCAAGAAAGTGAGAGGGATCATTGTGCAGTCTCTGTCCCAAGACCTGTGTTTCAGGGGGCGGGGCATACAAAAACTTGAGGGATCATTCCTGCCCAAACTATTTCATACCACAGAGTAAGAGAAATAAAATCATTGCTTGAAGTGTTAAGCAATGAGGGGTAAAACACAGGATAAGAAGCATAATACCCATAGGGAGATCCAAATAAATGAATAAGTAAATAAATAAATAAATGGACAATAAATACATGGGTAAATAAATAGGTAAATAGATATTTAAAATGGATTACTAAATAGAGGAAACCATACATTTACTCCCTATTGCAATGTAATCACAACAAAAAACAAAAACACACCTCAACGTACATCACATTTTTTTTGAAAAACACACGCAACATCAAAAATTTTAGCCTGCAACAATCACAAAAAAGGCCCGCAAAATCCTGGTGGGACTGAGCATTTTGGATTTGTTTCAAATAAAAAAGAGAGCTAGCAAACCTATATGAGTCAGTGTGTAAGATCTGCTTCCAATAATTCTCCGTCAAAGATGGAAACACATCAGCATGCATTCTCATATTAAAACTAAGCTCCCTTCAATTACAATTCAGCAGGTGCTAGAAAAATCCCGACTCAGTTACCACTTTAATTGGAGCTTTTGCCAAATAGCAAGGTTTAACCCTACAATTAACTCTACAATTAGCGACATCTGAAGTTTCTGCTTATTTTAGAGCAGGGGTGTCAAACTTAATTTCACCGCAGGCCACATCAGCATAATCGTTGCCCATTAACTTATAAAGGTAACTACTCCTTAATGTTAAATAACTCTGAATTAATTACTTATTTAATACAAACTATCCAAGTGAATAAAAAATAACATCAAAGATAGCACATTTACTTTGTTCAAAACTAGAAATATCAAATAATGCTCCCTCTGAAAAAGACTTTGAAACACGGTAGTATTCTTCAACAAAGCTAGCTTTCTTTAATGAAAATTTTCTTTAACCTCTGGTTTTTTGTTACCTTTCTTCTTCCTCTTTTCCCCTTTTTCTGCCTGCGGCACCAGAGGACTTCTGCCCCCCCCCCCCCCCCCTTTCAGGAGGTCGGTGAGAAGGGCTGCTATCGAACCGAAGCCCCTAATGATTCAACGGCAAAAGTGTGCGAATCCCAAGAACCGTTGCAGCTTTTTCGTTGAACGAAGCACAGGCCAGTTCGTCACAGCATCCACTTTATCTGCATCCATACAAATTTGGCCCGGTGAAAGGGTGCAGCCAAGGAAGGAGATCATGGAAACGTGGAATTCACATTTCTCTGCCTTTACATACAGATTATTCTCCCGCAATCGTTGTAAGACTACAGATATGTTGAACATGTTCTGTGACCCAAGGGGAATAAATCAGGATGTCATCAATATAAACAAATACAAATTGATCAATCATGTCGCAGAAGATCTCATCCATAAAGGCTTGGAACACCGATGGACTAATCGACAACCTGTAAGGCATCATCAGGTTTTCTTGGTGGCCTCTAGCAGCGACGAATGCAGTTTTCCATTCATCACCTTCACGTATGCGTATCAGATTATAAGCGCTTCTCAGATCTAGCTTTGCTTATTTGTCTGTGTGTTATTCTGTTGGCATATATGTCACTAGATTATCATGTTCGTTCGCCACACCACTAGCCCACTGGCCCGCACCCCCACTGTGAAGCGTTCACGTCTTTTGTCTTGCTAATGCAACAGACTGCGCTGCAGCCTTCCACCCCCACATCCACAAAAAGCTTGTTCGATACTCAGAGTAGCAAAGTGAAGCCCGTAGACCGAGCTAAAGCAAGTTTGTATACTCAATGTTACGCCATTTCAAGTTTTAATGTCTAAAAGTTGTGTATGTTAGTGAATTGTAGGCTATGGTGAACATAACAAATCTACAAATAAATGTCTATAATGTTTTGTGTTAGACAAAGAACAAAAAGCATAAATAGACAAAATAATTACAAAAATATCATTATAAAAGGTAGGCTACCTTTGCGTAACAAAACGCAAAATTATTAAAATGATACGGATGGCTTCACGAATATAGTTGCCTCTGTCCTCTCTAATGTTCACTTTTTTATCTCGACGTATTGTGTTGCCATTTCAAATGAGGTGTTTGATCGGTGAATAGCCGATGTGTGATCCCACGTCCTAACGACCGTGTTATCACCGAGCGTTATCACCATTCGGTGATTTACATGTAGCGTATATTGCATAAGTTTCGTTCCCCACCTCAAATTAAGTTCCATTTATGTAGTGAATTGTGAACTTGAGAATAAACCTCCACCGCTGTGGTTAATGTTCATGCACTGTTTGAACAATATTTATTAATTACAGCCAGGTTTTGGAGGTTGTAGAACAGCTACAGGCCAACAACGGGTGCATCCCGTCTCTCTTTAGCGTATATTGCATAAGTTTCGCTCCCCACCTCAAATTAAGTTCCATTTATGTAGTGAATTGTGAACTTGAGAATAAACCTCCACCGCTGTGGTTAATGTTCATGCACTGTTTGAACAATATTTATTAATTACAGCCAGGTTTTGGAGGTTGTAAAACACAGCTACAGGCCAACAACGGGTGCATCCCGTCTCTCTTTAGCGTATATTGCATAAGTTTCGTTCACCACCTCAAATTAAGTTCCCTTTGTTTTGATTTGTGTGTCAGCTTCACACAACTCAACATTCAAAACACAGCTTAGGTGCAGTCTTTGCACATTTGCCACAGACCAGTCGCTTACATGTCTGGCAGATGTCATACGTTTTGTTCCCTGAACATCTGCCGACTTGGCATTGTTTTCTTTTTGAGGGCGGGCAAGGAGCTTCAGGTAAAATTCGCTTTTGTGCCACTGCCCTAGCCGCTTTCGCCATTTTCTGCTGTGCACACAGCTCCTTTACCAACTCGAGAATAAACCTTCGTCTGCTCAGGTTAACATTCATGCACTGTTTGAACAATATATGTGCATTTATTGCAGCCAGGTCTAGGAGGTTGTAGAAAACCGCGATAGGCCAACGACGGGGGCCTCCCTTCACCGAATACAGTCGTGCCATTTGATCCATAACATCAACGCCACATTTAGTCGTGTTGTAATATGAAACAGTTTCAGGCAGTTTCTTTGCGCCATTATCAATTGAAACTGTCTGATGCATTGAGCTCAGGATGCATACATTTTTTTTAGGTTTTGCCTGGTAAATCGTTAGAGTTATTTTTCCAGCCCGCAACACCTTGGTGGAAAATCTTTCAGACTGTGCCTGTGTACATGGGGGCTAGGGTTGCAGCGGTAACCGGTTTCACGGTATACCACGGTATTAAAATGCACGGTTATCATACCGTGTGCGTTTGCTTATTACCGGTAAAAAGCAAGCCAGCGGAGAAACTGACCCGCGCATGCGCAACTCCGCTCCGGTTCAGCTACTCAGCACACAGCAGTGAGAATGGCAGAAAGTGCATCAGACTTAACACATTTTTTAACAAAAAAAAAAAGCTAAACTAAAATCAGTGGCGAAAATGACGTAATCGCGGTGGCTCCGCCCGTGCGCGAGGGTCTCGCACGCTGTCGATTCGCGAGGTCGTGCACCTCTCGAATTTTGTAACTTTGCGCGCGCTGCACCTCAGCGCAATGAACAAAGTCATGTTTGCAGGATTCATACACGTTTAAAAGGTGGAATTAAAACACTTGTACGTCACTTTAAAGGTCCGTTTCAATATTTCCCAGCACCTTAAACTTAATTAAGTTAAATATTTATACATATACTCGAAATAATTCGCTTTTTCATCACATTATTTAATGGTTGTTTATTTCCAAAACGCCCAATCTTAACGTCTTCACGTTCTCTCATGTTTCGTCCTGGAATTAAAAGAGGCTCGTATTTGTTAACGTAAGACAAAAGAACTGTGCCGAGTCGCGCGCTACGGTCACTAGTGAAAGTATAAACCTAGCTTTTTATGGTCCTTGCTTTCGCTGGATGTGAAAGACGCCATTAATTTACATGCGTTCAAATTCTAGCGTACCTGTTTTTGAAATGTTAAAACCAGACTCTGTGTGAAAGCCTTAAAATAGAAATCTCTATTGTGATGATGTCAGAAATAAATCCTCTCTTTCTGCAGTATCTGGTTATATTCTAACTTGGCAGTACAACGGACGTTTACGACAGTTGTTGATCAGACACTGACCCAGGCTGAGTTTATCAGATATTAAATAATTTAAACTTAAATAATTGTACTGAAATCCATGATTTAGGTTTCTCTAATTTTGCAGTATTTATATAAACATGTGTACAGCTTATTTTTTTAAAGGACACATTTTGTATACAATAGTTCCAGGTTTCTACAATAAATAGTTAATTGAACAAAATTAACTTGTTGTAATTTCTTTAAGGGTCAGTGTATCTTTTAATAATATACAAACTAACTGTGATACCGTGATAACCGTGATACCACGGTATTTTCTGAGACGGTTATCATACCGTGAAAATCTCATACCGTTGCAACCCTAATGGGGGCATCTCACGTCTCATTTTATTCATCGTACCAACAATAGTGGTTTTGTTCGCCAAAAGGGTGTTTGCAAGTGCCAATGAAGTGAAGAAATTGTCAGTCGTTACATTTCTTCCTTTACCCGTGAAAGGCTCCATCAAACGCAACACAATATTTTCAGACAACCGTTGACCAGCCGGCCTGCTTTCATCTTTTCCTAGATAGGGAATGGCGTTCAACATATATTTTGTTTCAACATCAGCGGCCACCCAGAACTTAATCCCAAATTTATCGGGTTTATTGGCCATGTACTGAGTGAAACGACAGCGAGCTTTAGTTGGGAACAGTTGCTCATCAACAGTTATGTTCTCACCGGGCGTGTAAGAAGCAATACTGTTTTTCACAAATTTATCAAATATCTCCGAGATCATAGCAAATTTATCAGTCGCAAGGCGGGCAGCCCTTGTGCTCTTGTCATCAAAGTGCAGATAGCGCATGATATCTCTGAATGTCTGTCTAGACATTGTCTCTTTGAAAATGGGATTTCCTAAGTCAGCAGACCAGTATTCATCAAGTTTCATGCTTTTACCGGCTGTTATACCTCTCAAATAAACGAGACCCACAAATACTTTCAGTTCGTCAGCTGTTAGTTTGAACTGAGCATTATTTCGTTCAGCCTCTGCCTCTGTGTATTTCAGAATTGCACCCCACATTTCTGTGTCAATCAAACACAGTAAGCTGGTCAGTGGACTTTTAATTTTGTCCTTGGCATAACACGTAGGCCCTGGGGTTTCTCTCACAATATTGCACTCTTGTGCTCTACCCCGAGGTTTGCCAGCAGTAAACTTATATATAGTATATATTAAATAATATTAATAAATAAAGTATATATTTTAAGACTTTGGAAAGTGAAACACTTTCACTTTCGTTCAACGGACGAATTCCGTTTTGTCTTTACACAATAATCAGTTTGAACTTTGTGAATAATTTAGTTTTGAAAACTATTGATCTTTATTTAGTTATACTAAATATTAAATGACATACGAATCTTTGCGACACCCGCTGGCAGAAAAGAGAATCACAGTCTTGAAGTGTAGGCGACGACGACAATATTACAGAGATACGAGCGAAATCGATTGAAACTAGCATGTGCAGGGTTTCTTTTAACAATGTAAAAATACTAGTTTATTAAAAGGACAATTCTGGGAAAAGTCATGAAAGGAGGGTTCTGAAATTGGATCCAGTGCAAAGATATTATTTTTTTTTGTGCTGCTGCGGTCAAGTGACCGGTGCTCGGCGCTTCTAGGTATAATTAGGTCGACCAGAGGCGGCGCTTCTAGTAGACGTCACAGCGGTCAAATGACCGGAGCTTTGGCGCTTCTAGTGTTAAACGTTCTTGTCAAGCTGAAATGAAGTGAAGGAGGTAGGCATACTTTGAGGTGACATCATTCAGTGCGCAGTAATCAATGCAGGAATGTAATCCACCTCTTTTCTTCTCCACGAAGAAGAACGTAAAATGGACACAAATTAAGTGTTATATTGCGGTGGTTGGCGCCAGAGCGAACTAGTAACTCATTGAATCATAGATGTGGATCAGAGGTAAATAAACTAGATTTTTTTTTTCCGCGTGAGATATCTGATGTGTGGCGTGAGAGCGTGTGAAAACGGTCAAATGCTCAATGCGTGAGAGTTAGCAACCCTGCTTTTGTCTCATACCATCAGTGATGATCATATTACACTTGAAGTAAACTAAGTTACAGTCATTCACTTTTAATGTTTTAGATATGGAAAAAGTCATCCATGCTTTTATTACTTCTAGACTGGACTATTGTAATGCACTGTATATTGGGATGCACGATACATCCCTTAAACGCTTACAGTTGGTTCAAAATGCCGCAGCCAGATAATTAACTGGAGCCAAGAAAAGGGATCACATTACTCCTATCTTGGCATCCTTGCACTGGCTCCCAGTGCATTACAGAGTCCAGTATAAAGTAGCGCTGATGGTTTTTAAAGCTTTGAATGGATTTGCCCCTGTTTATATTGAGAACATGCTTCGTATGTATACACCCTCAAGATCGTTAAGGTCTGTATCACAGTCACTTTTGATGGTTCCACGGGCTCGCCTCAAGCAGAGAGGGGATCGTGCTTTTTCTGTTGCTGCACCAAAACTCTGGAATAGTCTTCCACATGACATTAGACACACCACATCTGTGACTGTTTTTAAATCAAAACTAAAAACATATTTTTACAAGTACCCTTCTGAACTTCCTGCTTCATTCCAGTCTGTGCTGGATGACTAGAGGAGTCAGCATTCTCTGCATGGCTGTCACGTAGGGCTACACCCCCCTCTCCTAGCTGTCACTCCGGTTTCCCTGTTTCTCATGTCTGTGTTGTTCCCAGCCTGTTGATCCCGCATTGTTGTCTGTCTCCATAGTTTCCCCCATCTGCCACGCCCGTGTCGTCAGTGTTTCCAGCTGTGTCCGTTTAAGTTCTGTGTATTTATAGTCCCTGTGTCTCCCATGTCGGTTGTCGGATAATTTGTAGATTCATGTTCCTTGTCATCGCTGCCGTTTGTGAGTTTGCTCTTTTGTGTTTTCCGTTATCCGTGTGTTTTGCTTGTCCCTTCGTGGTTAGCCTGCCTTGTTGTTTTTGTTCCCGTTAGTATGCCTGTATACATTTCATGTTCGGACTGCCTGCCTGATATGACCCCTGCCAGTTATTACAACTCTGCTTATGGAATTCCGTTTAATAAATCTCGCTCTCCTCAGCATTTGTGTCTGCCTCCCTGCTCTGCGTCACGCAGTTTGTTACAATGGCTTTTTTACCGTATCTGCAAGTACAACAGGAAGAAGAGGATTTGATGGCATTGGAGTCCCCTTTACAGCTACTGCTGTATGGTTTTAAATTTTCAATTTAGCTTCATTCAAAACACTGAATGATTTGTACATGTAATCATAAACAAGCTCATAATGTCATAGCTAAAACCAGCCAAATCATTATCACAACTACACAGCAAGATCAGCAGAGTTAAATGTTTGGTGTTGATGAAATATTTGAGAGTAGAGAGTCAATCTGACTATTGCCCGAGTTAATCCAACTCTGAACAGAGTCTCATCTCTGTGGTTTTACTCCCAACTCCCAAAAAAACAGTGTCAAAATAAAGTGTTAAACAAGCTCTCCTTTAAAATAACTCTGAGAGTGTAAGTACGTCAAGTTCTCCTTTAAAATAACTCTGAGAGTGTAAGTACGTCAAGTTCTCCTTTAAAATAACTCTGAGAGTGTAAGTATAAGTAATGCCACCTGATCTTCCCTAACCAGTCTCACCTGCCTCTCATTACCACGCCCCCTTTCAGTCACACTTATACACCTTCCCCAGCACGTCTCAGTCGCAAAGTATTGTTGACTCATGCCACATACCGAGCGTTTCTATTTCCTGTTTGATTCCCCGTGTTCTGACCCTTGCTCGCTCCATAGACCTCGTCTCCTGCCTAGCCCTTCTGTACCTCCTGGATTCTGCTCTCCTGTTACGACCCTGGACCGTCACGACCACCCCAAGAGAACGTTACCACTGCTAATGCTAGTGATCTACTGGTCATTCTCTGTGTGTGTGATTTATGTAAATAAAAGCGACCTTTCAGTCATCTTATTTACAATTATATCAAAGAGGCACTTATAAATTAGACAAACATAAAATAATATTTATGATGGAATAACCACAAATGTCTTTACTGTGCTCACATCATTATCAGTTTTATTCAACCCCCTAGTGACATTATTTTTTAGTACTTAGTACAACATCCTTTTCCAGTTATGACAGCTTTCAAGCGTGAAGCATAGCTTGACACAAGTGTCTTGCAGCGACCTATGGGTATCTTAGCCCATTCTTCATGGGCAAAAGCCTCCAGTTCAGTCACATTCTTAGGCTTGCGCACTGCAACTGCCTTCTTTAGGTCCCACCAGAGGTTCTCAATTGGATTTAAGTCTGGTGATTGCGATGGCCACTCTAGAATGTTCCAGCCTTTCATGTTCAACCATGCTCTAGTGGACTTGGATGTGTGCTTCGGATCATTGTCCTGTTGGAAGGTCCAACGTCTCCCAAGCCGCAGGTTTGTGACTGACTCCATCACATTTTCCTCCAAGATCTCCTGGTACTGAAGGGAATTCATGGTACCCTGCACACGTTGAAGCTTTCCTGTACCATTAGAAGCAAAACAGCCCCAAAGCATAATTGACCCCCCGCCATGCTTCACAGTAGGCAAGGTGTTCTTTTGTTCATAAGCCTGGTTCTTCCTTCTCCAAACATAGCGCTGGTCTATTGTCCCAAACAGTTCTAATTTAGTTTCATCTGACCACAGTACACTGTCCCAAAACCTTTGGGGCTTGTCCACATGACTTTTGGCATACTGCAGTCGACTTTTCTTGTTCTTTGGAGTCAGCAAGGGGGTGCGTCTGGGCGTTCTGGCATGGAGGTCTTCGTTATGCAGTGCGCGCCTTATTGTCTGAGCTGAAACTTCAGTGCCCACATCTGACAGGTCTTTTTTCAGTTCCTTAGCAGTCACGCAGGGATTTTTCTCCACATTACGCTTCAGGTAGCGCACAGCAGTCGCGGTCAGGATCTTCTTTCTGCCACGACCAGGTAACGTTTCCACTGTGCCCTTTAACTTGAACTTGCGAATGATACTTCCGATAGTGTCTCTTGGAATATTTAACAACTTCGCAATCTTTTATATCCATTGCCATTCTTGTGAAGAGCAATAACCTCTTCTCTTGTCTTCTGGGACCATTCTCTTGCCTTCACCATGCTTGGAAACACACCAGTAGATGTCTAGAAGGAGCTGAGTATCACAGTCCTTTTAAATCTGCCTAATTGGTGCTTATCATGCTTGATTGCTGCTCGTTGACATCCACAGATGTTTTCAATACCTGATGGAAAACACTGGAATGAACCTCTGTTCTTAGGAGTGGTAGTCGTAAAGGGGTTGAATAATTGTGTCAATGAAGAAATCACAAAAAGGCCATTTAATACTTTACGACAAAAAAAATTGATGCTATCTTAGTTGCATTTAGTTCTTTAACAAGTCCTTGTAAGATTTCATTATGAACACAATTACAAATGTGCACTGAATTCCATAAAACCCTTCGCTGCATTGGGGGTTGAATAAATTTGATCACAACTGTATTTCAGATCCTTTGATAAGTAGTTCTCCAATGAGAATGATAAAAGAGCTTGCATAGTGCCATATTGTTATATGTTGAAAATATGAGAATGTCATTCTGTATTTTTAATGGTTTTATTTTGTGTGGTGCACATGATGAGAAAAAAATGATAAAACATGTAGTATGTGATTCTATTTTTCAAGTTAAATTGAATTAATTGCACACCCAAAGCTGAAGTATGCAAATCAATATCAGCATGGTAAATCAGTTGAGAAAAAATTGACACTGTAAGGTAGTCAGTTTATAACACTGGACTCTGGTGCTGAAAAGTTTGAACACTGAGTAGTGTTGCACAGTGGTACATTTTAACACTTTTAAGTAGTTAAAATAACTCTATTGCAGTGTAATTACTACAAAACTTTGAAAAGTGTTAAAATAACACCCTGGGGTGTGGACCCATATAGACACTTTAAAAGTGTTGAAATTAACTCCCATAGAGTTATTTTGTGTCTTTCGAATTTGCTGTGTAAACTTAGACACCAGGTCTTAGGGGTACTCCCGGTCCTAGAATAAAAAACAGTTTAATGACAACAATCAAAACAATAGAAAGAAGAACGGAACGCAGAGGGCTCAAAAATCCAATTTAAATGCAACTATTGACGTTCAGGCCAATCAGGGATTAGTACTCCCAACAACAGTGCACAAAAAATCACTCTCTTGATCAGAGGGGTGCATTCTCTCTCAATTACGCTGAAAATAATTTGAGGAAATTACCTACACATCACTAAGAAAACAATTATGGTAGAGGAGCAAAAACCAGCTGTGACGCTGGAGGCGGCTGACGGACGAGATTCGAGTCCGCTGGTTCTGTTCGACAACGTCACCTTTATTTTACACACACTAAGCGCAGACAGCGCACAGATAACACACAACGATGAGCACAGGACACTGCGCGAACGCACATTAAATAGACAAACCCCATAAACCCCAAGTGATGACAAGACGAGCCACAGGTGAGACGAATAATCACAAGATGTAACCGCACCCATAGAGATCCACAGACGCAGACGAGTAGACGCAGACAACGTAAACACACGCCCAAAAGAGAGGGGCTGAGGTCCTCAACGTGACACCAGCTCATTTCAGAAGGTTAAAAGTGTTAAATGGTCATTTTTGACCAACAAAGACAAACGAAAAGCTTACCTAGAAAGATCCCGGAGTAAACCCCCCAAATTGCAGGAGATCTAGAAAGTGTCTATCTTATCTAGCTAGCTAAACATATATTTAATAATTGTTTGCCTGAATAGCTACAAAGCTACTGTTAAAGTTTCTGAAATTGTCTCTAGACGTAGATCATAGCCTTCAGGGTTCACAACAGGATTATAATTTTGTACAGCTCTCAGAGTTCTGTAGCCCAGTGCTGGGAGAACAAATTCACAACACATGGGTGTCAGGAAAGAGTTCTAGAGTTTAATAATAATACATGTAGTGAAATACAGAATGAAGAAGATGTGTCTTAACACAATTGGGTAAGACTAATAAAACATGTCTGATTGGTGTTCTCCTTATCAGGAGAATATCTAGGGAAAGTACAGGGAGAGAGAGAGAGAAAGAAAGAGGAGCAGAAACACAGATAAGGGAGTGAACTGAATGTCATAGTGTTCTGAGTGAGGGTCACAGACAGTAAATCACAAAATCCCTTACAAAAACAAATTTTATTTTGACAGGTTTTAAGTACATTTGAAGGGCAATACTTTTGTAGTTTTACTCAACTACGTGGTTTGTGTACTTTGTCCACCACTGGCCATCACAATGCGACCATTGTTTAGAAGAAATGCGCGCTTGTGCAGTACAATAAAGCACATTATTCTATTGCTGTTGTGGCTTATTTGGAGCCGTTTTGATCATGAGAACCAAAACCAAACAATTAACAAGCCAAAACATTTGTTAATTGTGCAAAGCAGCGATTTTATGCCAGTTGTGCTGCATGTGTAAAACTTTTTTTGTACAGACAGCAGATGGTTGCTGTATACTCTAGTCTGCCCACATTTCTAGCAAACACTGCACCTCTGCCATAGACCATAGTGAGCCCTTTTCTGCCATGTCTGATTAAGAGGAACGTCGCATCACTGATGTCACGTTTCAGTTCTGCACTTGGGCACGTATTGCGCTCACACAGGCTGCGTACCGTGCCAGAGTCCAACCAAACTCACTCACACTTGCCAACCGTACTGACCCCGAAACATGCCTGGGCACAGTAGTGTGAGTACACCCTACCAGGGTACCCGCGTGTCCTTAAAAAGTCTTAAAATGTCTTAAATTTAGTTTTCCATATTCAAGGCCTAAAAATGTCTTAAAATGTCTGGAATTTTATGAGGGGAGGCATTAAATTATTATAAGTGTGTGTTGTTCGGTTGTTCTGGCGCGATGTGAACTTTGCCGAATCTAGCGTTAGGACCATGCAGAAAATAACCGCTCCAGGGTCCTAGTGCTAGATTCCTAGCGTTGGAGTATACGGCCTCAACAACGTCAACAATTCTCGTTCGCACCATGGAGTGTGCCATTTTTACCCTCACACAGAAAACACTGTAATCTGTTAAGATGAGGGTTGCCACCCATCCCGTAAAATACGGAATCTTCCTGTATTTGGCAGTTAAATGTTGCGTCCCATTTTGAACCGATACAGGACGTGATTTGTTCTGTATTTTCAAAAGTGTCTAATACTCATCTCTGTCACACACACATCAACAATAAATGTAACAATTAAGCATAAAATAAAATTCAAGAAATACTAAGGCCCTCAAAATGGTCGTGCTACGGACCAGTGTGACCTGCTGCCATTGCTGTCACCGTTTCCTAGCAAAAGACGTCACGCCACACACCCGTCCCGCGCCACTGAAAAAATGTATTCTGCTATTTAAGTAAAAAATAAAGAATTTAATTTTATTCATGACTAATTGCTTAATTGATCAACCCTTTACAAAAAAACAACATAAAATGCGATAAAAGTCAAAGCTTTTTCAAGGCTCGATTAAAGTGAAATTAACACGCTCCTCTCATTATGAGAGTAGATGTGAAGATGGATGCAGATGCCCTGTTGCATCCTGGTGTTTGAGAGATGAGACAACTAGATCAACAAGCTGAACTCCTGATAACCATGAAGGATGAGACGAATCAATATTTACATTTTCAATATGTTCTGTGGAACTTCACACAAATGCCATATGAGAGCATACAACGCCACTGTGCTAAAACAAACCAACACATCTCCATGATCTGAATAAACAATTATCATCCCTTTGTGATAAACAATTATCATCTGTTTGTATTGTGTGTAAATGGGACTTTTGTACTAGCTTTGCCACCTGACACATGGCTTGAATAACCCTCTAGATTTAATGGTGCATTTACTTCCTTCTGTGAAGAGTATACATTGTGTAAACACTGAGTTTTCATGCAAGCCAGAGTCTAGAATGTAAATAACTTCAAACTATATGTGTGAATACAACATAAAGCTGAATATAGATGGTGCCTCTGTAGAACATCATATACTTGGAATGATCTATCAAAAAAATTTAAATGAAACGTAATAAATTATAGAACTAACAAATAAAAATATGTAATATATATATATATATATAATTATATTCCACAGTCAGCTGTCAGCTGTATTATGAGAAAATGGGAAAATGGATGTGTTTGGGAATGACAGCAACTCAGCCATGAAGTATTCGGCTACGTAAATGAATGGAGTGGGGTCAGTGGATGCTGATGCACATAGTGCATAGAGGTCGTCAACTTTCGGCAGAGTCAATCACTACAAGCATCCAAACTTCATGTGGAAGATTAGCTCAAGAACAGTGTGCAGAGAGCTTCATGGAATGGGTTTCCATGGTCGAGCAGCTGCATCAAAGCCATACATCACCAAGTGCAATGCAAAATGTCGGATGCAGTGGTGTAAAGCACACCACCTCTATACTCTGGAGCAGTGGAGGCATGTTCTCTAGAGTGACAAATTGCACTTCCTATCTGGCAATCTGATGGACAAGTCTGGCGTTTGCCAGGAGAATGGTACTTGTCTGACTGCATTGTGCCAAGTGTAAAGTTTGGTGCAGGTGGGATTATGGTGTGAGGTTGTTTTTCAGGAGCTGGGCTTGGTCCCATAGTTCCAGTGAAAGGAATTCTGAATGCTTCAGCACACCAAGACATTTTGGAGAATTCCATGCTCCCAACTTTGTGGGAACAGTTTGGAGCTAGCCCCTTCCTCTTCCAACATTGCACCATTACACAAAGCAAGGCCCATAAAGACATGGATAGCAGAGTCTGGTGTGGATGAAGTTGACTGCCCTGCACAGAGTCCTGACCTCAACCTGACAGAACACCTTCAGGATGAATTAGAGCAGAGACTGAGAGCCAGGCCGTCTCGTCCAACATCAGCATATGACCTGTGCTTCTGGAAGATTGGTCAAAAACCCCTGTAAACACACTCCTAAATCTTGTGGACAGCCTTTGCAAAAGAATTGAAGCTGTTCTAGCTGGAAAGGATGGACCAACGTCATATTGAACTCTATGGATTAGGAATGGGTTGTCACTTAAGCTCATATATGTATTTTGATAATAAAATAGAGAATATTAGACAAAATATAAAACCTTTTATCAGCAATACAACTGGTATGTCATCTGGTTTGGTTGACATCGATTTAAATCGCATACTGGGAGACTGCTTTTCATCCACTCCCACAATCAGAATTAGAGAAAATAATTTCTTCCTTAAATTGTGCTACCTGCACACTAGACTCGGTTCCATCAAAGTTATTAAAAGAGGTATTACCAGCGGTAACTGAACCTCTTCTAACTATAGTTAACTCATCCATTACAATAGGTCACATGCCCAAATCATGTAAATTAGCAGTTATTAAACCTCTGATTAAGAAACCAAATCTTGATCCTACTGTACTATCTAATTATAGACCCATTTCAAACACATCATTTATATCTAAGATCATAGAAAAAGCTGTTGCCCAGCAATTATGCCTATATCTGCATAGGCATCACATATTTGAAAAGTTCCAATCTGGTTTTAGGCCCCATCACAGTACTGAAACAGCATTAGTTAAAGTAACAAATGACCTCCTCCTTGCTTCAGATCAAGGTTATGTATCGCTGTAAGTGCTTCTTGATCTTAGTGCAGCTTTCGACACAATTGATCATAGGATCTTGCTAGAAAGGTTGGAACGCTGGTTTGGAGTCTCTGGCACAGCCCTTTCTTGGTTTCATTCTTACTTAACAAATCGCTATCAGTTTGTAGAGCTCAATAATATTCCATCCAAACGTACAAAAGTTAAATATGGGGTCCCGCAAGGCTCCATTCTAGGACCACTATTATTTACATTATATATGCTACCACTGGGCACAGTTATAAACAAACATGGTGTCAATTTTCACTGCTATGCAGATGACACTCAACTTTACATATCAGCCAAACCTGATGACAAACTCAGTTTAAGAAAAATTGAGGCCTGTGTAAGAGATATTAAATGCTGGATGTCTCTAAACTTCCTCCAACTTAATGAGGACAAAACAGAAGTTCTTCTTCTGGGCCCTAAGGCCTCAAAACAGAAAATTCCAGATCTAATGCTTAATCTCGCAGGCTACCCCATTACACCTGGCACAGTAGCCAAAAACCTAGGCGTCATACTCGACTCTGACCTATCATTTGATAAATACATAGATAATACTACTAGGATAGCTTTTCTACATCTCCGTAACATTGCTAAATTAAGAAATGCATTATCACAGGATGATGCGGAAAAATTGGTGCACGCCTTTGTTAGCTCTAGATTAGACTACTGCAATGCACTACTGTCAGGATGTTCAAATAGGAATCTAAATAAAATTCAAATAGTTCAAAATGCCGCAGCCAGGGTTCTGACCAGAACTAGAAAATTTCAGCATATCAGTCCAGTCCTATCAGCCCTGCATTGGCTCCCAGTTAAATTCCGTATTGACTTTAAAATTCTTTTATTAACTTATAAACAGTGTTGGGGGTAACGCGGTACAAAGTAACGCATTACAGTAATATGAGTACTTTTTCTGTAACGAAGTAATGTAACGCATTACAGCTAAATATTTTGTAATCACATTACAGTTACTATCTTAATAAAAAACTGTTACTTGCGTTGTTCCGATTTTTATATAGAAATATTATCTTAAATGGCCGAAATGTAAAAGATTTCCCGAAGCTGTTTTCTGCGTAATTTCTGCACTGGCGCCTTGCTGTAACTGACTACCGGGCATGTCACGTGACTGAACGTGAGGAGCGCAATAAGCGCAGCGCCCTTTGGCAACAATGGCAGAGGAGGAGAGTGGATGTTTTCACAGATGGAGATACTCTCATTATTTTGAATTTGTTTCACGCAAAGATAAAAACATTACAGTAAAGTGTGAGTTATGTCCAAACCGAAAGCACCTTTCAACTGCAGCAAACTCGACAAGCAATTTGTCGAAGCACTTAATCAGGGTGCACGGTAAAACAAAACTTGTCGCTAAAGACCCCTGTGTCGAAGAAGAGAGTGCCCCAATAGCACCCAAACAAGCTAAACTGGATTTTCATCCACCAGCAGGAAGGAAGGTAACAAACGGTGAAATGAAAAGACTTGTTGGAAGATACATAGTTGAGGAAATGCTACCACTGTCTACTGTCGAGTCGCCGTCTTTTAGACACATACTGAACAAGATTCCCGTCACAGGCAAAAGTGTACCGCCATCAGACCGAAAAACATTTGCAAACTATTTGGACACATGTTATGATAACATGGAGTGTGAGCTCAAAAAAACATTTGAGGGCTTAGAGTATGTCTCTACCACCGCAGATATATGGACATGCCACAATAAAAGCTTCCTCGGGATGACGGCTCACTGGATAAACCCCACTAGTTTTTGTCGTGAAAAAGCTGCCCTGGCGTGTAAAAGAATTAAGGGGAGGCATACATATGATGTCATTGCCAGTGAAATTGAACAGGTTCATTCAGCATACAAGCTGTCACATAAAGTCACTGCTACTGTGACTGACAATGGATCTAATTTTATCAAAGCCTTTAGAATGCATGAATTTGCTCCAGATGCAGTTTCAGATTCTGATGAGGAGCCCAGGGATGAAGAGGTGAGCTTTACATATGTTGGCCAGGCTCTCTCCTCTGATTCAGAAGGGCAGTTTACTCTCCCTCCTCACATGAAATGTGCTTCACATACACTTAACTTGATCTCAAGTAATGATGTAGAGAAATGGCTAACAACCAACAGTGAGTCCAGAGTAGTCTACAGAAGTGTCACTGCGAAGTCCTCAGCTCTTTGGACAAAAACAAGTCGCTCATCTATAGCCTCTGAGCTAGTTGAAGACGTGACTAAAAGAAAGCTCATTGTACCCACTGCAACAAGATGGAACTCATTCTATGATGCCCTGTACCGCATTACTGAGATCCCAATCACAGAGCTGAACACCATTTTCTCTCGACTGGGGCTAAAATGTATCACAGAAAAGGAATATCAGTTCTTGAAGGAATACTGCACAGTACTGAAGCCACTCACTGCTGCACTGGATATATTGCAAGGAGAAGATAACTGCTACTATGGCACACTTTTACCAACACTGGAGATTCTAATGTCTAAAACACTAGCATTGCAGAATGAGCTTTCCAGGATGACAGTGGGACTACCTGATGCAATTGTACAGGTAAGGATATGGTGTGAAGCAAATAAATCTTTATAATAAAGAGGCTTGTTAAGCATGTTTTTGTATTTTGTTTTGACAGGCTATCAAAGTTCGTTTTTCCACTGTATTGGACAGTAAGGATGCCCTTTTGGCAGCTGTCTCTTTGCCCAAGTTCAAGCTGCGCTGGCTTAAAGATGATGAGAGGCGAGTCAGGGTTAGGTTACTGCTGACCACAGAGTGTTGTGAGGAGTCCTCTCATGAGCCCATGATGAGGCCTGCAGAGAAAACACCTTCCATCTCAAGTCAGGATGACTTTTTTTCATTTGAAGAGGAAGATACATCTTACAATGCAGAGAGTGAAGTAATGGAGTACTTGAAATCAGCTGGATCAGAGATGGATATTCTGAACCACTTCCCCAGAATAAAGAAAATCTCATTGAAATACAACACTGCAACACCATCAAGCGCACCCGTAGAAAGGCTTTTCAGTCTAGGCAGTCTTGTCCTCACTCCAAGGAGAAACAAGCTTTCTTCTAGGCGATTTGAGAGACTTTTGTTACTGAGATATAACCACTATTTCAATGATGAGTGAAAAAAAAATCTGTGGCATTTGTTTTCTGAGCATTCAGAATGTTTCAGCCAGTTTCATGTGAGTTTAAAAGGAGCCCCTTGAAGAGAACTTATTTTTGTGAATTCAGTTCTTATACTGTTGTGAAATGCTTGGTTTTGTTTTGTTGTACCACTAAAGAAGGTTTTATTGGACATTTTTCTATTGCTAAAATACATGGACTTGTTCATGGAAAATAAGTAACATCAAGTAAAGTGAAATCCATTTTATACACGTTAAGTGTTGCTATTACTGGTACGATCTGTTCCTAAATAAACTATTGAAAGATTAGTTGATTTGTACTTTCCAGATATGTTTGTAAATTTGAGTGTATTTGTATGGATTTCAGGATGTAACTTAAAAGTAATGAGGTATTAGATTACATATTCCAGCAAGTAATGAGTAAAGTAATCCCATTTCAATTTTTAATAAGTAATAAGTAATGAGTAATGGATTACTTTTTTAGAGTAATTACCCCAACACTGCTTATAAAGCACTGCACGGGCTTGCTCCTGAGTACCTTCAGGAACTTATTTCCTATTACGAACCCCCATGCCCACTAAGATCACAGGGTGCTGGTCTTTTATTAGTTCCAAAAATTAATAAGGTAACAGCAGGGGGAAGAGCCTTTTCTTGTAAGGCCCCCCAGCTTTGGAATAATCTTCCTAAATGCGTCCGGGACTCCGACACAGTCACAATCTTTAAGTCTAGGTTGAAAACCCACTTATTTAGTTTAGCGTTTGATAATTAATATCCCCCCTTAGATAAAAGTACAGATCCAGGGGTTCATAGACGAAGGGTTTTATGGTAGACTGGGGCGCTGGTGCTGTCGTCCTGTCACTGCTCGTGGTCACTCAAGTTTGTTGACAGTGCAGTGGACGGATGCCATTGTCTCAGAATGCCCCCAAGCCTATGTTACCTTCTGGTTCTGCCTTTTTAGCTAGGCTGTAATAATTTAACTAAATGCCGGAGTTGCTGCCACACTCCGGAAATGTTTATAATTTTACCTGTCCTGTATATGTCCTCATACAGAGCTAATTTTCCCTGTTTCATTTCTCCACATGGCTGCCCGCCTGCTTGAGGATTAATGAGATGAGGAGACCAGCGATCCATCCTGAGCCAGCCACCTCCTGCCTAACCGGATGCATACATCATGATGGACATTATTACATATTTTTCCTTTTCTTTCTCTTCTTTCTGTCTAAATTGTTGTTGTTGTCATGGTGACCGGTGTCGGCCAGAGGAGGATGGGTTCCCCCCCTGAGTCTTGGTTCCTCTCAAGGTTTCTTCCTCATGCAAAAAAACTAGGGAGTTTTTCCTTGCCACTGTCGCCTTTGGCTTGCTCACTGGGGGCTAGGACTCGGCACTTGTAAAGCTGCTTTGTGACAACAACTGTTGTAAAAAGCGCTATATAAATAAAATTTGATTGATTGATTGATTGATATATGAGTCAAGGAAGGTGAGTGAATACTTTTGGCAATATAGTGTATTTGTTCCTTATGTAACAGGCACGACTGGAGACTAAGGATGGATACTGCATTAGCTTAGGTGATTGGGAGTCACCTGGAAGGAAGACTGGTCTCATGAGGTTGTTGAAATGAGTGTCTAAATACATGTAACTGAATTTTATTGTAACTTCCAAGGTTAGGTGCAGTGTCTATTTTCTCTAATTGTTTGAACAGAGGTGATTGAAGTTGTTTGGACACTGCATGTGACAGGACTATTAAACTGAGCTAAATTATTTCAAGTGAATTTATAAGTGATAGATTCAATGGCTATGGTAATTAAATGACTACAGTCATTACGAACTTCAGCACAGTGAATAACGATCACTCGGCTCCTTTCTTTGGGCTTATGTATTTATTTTTGTGTGCTTTTTTTCTCTGTGTATATTGATTCAGGGAGGATGCTTAGTGGATTTGTTTTTTCTTTTCTTGTCCATCCATCCATCCATCCATCCATCCATCGATTTTCATCTGCTTATCTGGGTCCGGGTTAGGGGGGCAGTAGCCTAAACAAAGAGGCCCAGGTTTCCCTCTCCCCAGCCACCTCTTGTAGCTCTTCTGGGGGGATACCAAGGTGTTCCCAGGCCACCCAAGAGATATAATCTCTCCAGCGTGTCTTGGGTCTTCCCCAGAGTCTCCACCCAGTTGGACATGCCTGGAACGGCATCCGGAACAGATGCTCTAACCACCTCAACTGGCTCCTCTCTACATGGGGGAGCAGCGACTCTACTCCGGGCCCCTCCCGTATGACCGTGCTCCGTACCTTATCTCTAAGGGAAATCCCAGACACGCTGCAAAGAAAACTCATTTCAGCCATTTGTATTTGCAATCTCATTCTTTTGGTCACTACCCAGAGCTCTTGACTATAAGTATGAGTCGGAACGTAGATTGACCATTAAATAGAGAACTTTGCCTTTTGGCTCAGCGGAATCCTGAGGCCACCAAACTGAACCCTCTCCGCCACTTGGCTTCACAGAAAAATTCTGTCCATAAAAGTTATGAACAGAATCAGTGAAAAAGGGCAGCTCTGGTGGAGTCCAACTCCCACCGGAAACCAGTCTGTCTTACTGCCAGCCATGTGAACCATGCTCCAGCTCCGTTTGTACAGGGACTGAATAGCCCATAGCAGCAGGCCCTGTACCCTATACTCCCAGAGCACCCCCCAGAGGAATTGGTCGAATGTCTTCTCCCATGCACCCTCTAGGACCAATGTTCCACAACCAGGAAAGAACCCACATTGTCCCTCTTGTAACTGAGATTCGACTATCGACCACACTCTTCTCCAGAACCCCTGTGTAGACCTTACTGGGTAGGCTGAGGAGTGTGATTCCCTGATAGTTGGAGCACACCCTCCAGTCCCCTTCTAAAAAAAAGGGGAACCACCACCCTGGTTTGCCCATCCAGAGGCACTGCCCCGATGTACATGCTATGTTGCAAAGACGTGTCAGCCAACATTCCCACAACATCCTGAGCCTTAAGGAACTCAGGGTGCATCTTATCCACCCCCGGAACCTTGCCGCCAAGGAGTTTCACAACTACCCTGGTCACCTCAGCCCGGTGATAGGTAAACCCCCGTCCGAGTCCTCCAGAAGTATACCTTCCACTGCCTAATGACATCTTTAGTTGAGGTCAGCAAATCCCCAGCCCCACTGTATACAGTGTTGGTCGGGAACCGCTTTCCCCTCCTGAGTTGCCTGACAGTTTTCCAGAATCTTCTCAGAGCCGATCGAAAGTCACTTTCCATGGTCTCCCTGAACTCCTCCCACACCCGAGTTTTTGCCTCTGCAACAGTCAAAGCCGCAATCCAACTCTGTGCTTGAACATGGTGTTCGTTATGGACAAACTGACAACCTTCCCAACCAGAGAGGTTACATTCCATGTCCCAAGAGCCAGCTTCAGTAACCGAGGATCGGTACGCCAAGGCCTCTGCCTTCGGCCACCGCCCAAACCACAATGTACCAAAGCCCTAGTATTACCTCTCCCACAGGTGGTGGGCTCATGGGAGAGTGAACCCATGTGTCTCCTTTGGGCTGTGCCAGCCACCAGGCACTCACCAAGGAGCCCCTCCCCCAGGCCTGGCTTCAGGGTGATCCATAAGGTTTTTTTGATCACACTTTGTTTGGCCAATCACCCAGGACCAATTTGCCTTGGGAGACCCTACCAGGGGCATTGCCCCCAACAACCTAGCTTCTAGGATCATGTAGGCACGTAAACACCTCCACCACGATAAGGTGGTGATCCATTCTTTCACTTTATTTACTTAACTGGACCGCTTCTATTGGCTGAGCTGTGTGATGTCATAGTCTTGCCGGTTGGCAAAGAAAATTGAGCAACAAGGTTCTGCCGCAGTTCTATCCAATAAATTGGTGTGGATGTAACATATCATATATTTATACATTTAACTGAGTACTGTAATTAAGTATTGGTTTGGAATGTATGCAGGTTATTATTATTAAAATGTGATAATAATAAAGGGGCAACATTTATATTTGGTCTTTCTGTAATCATATTTATCAGTATTCATACAGTGGGGAAAATAAGTATTTAGTCAGTCACCAATTGTGCAAGTTCTCTCACTTAAAAAGATGAGAGAGGCCTGTAATTGACATCATAGGTAGACCTCAACTATGAGAGACAAAATGTGAAAAAAAATTTGAGAAAATAATTTTGTCTGACTTTTAAAGAATTTATTTGCAAATAATGGTGGAAAATAAGTATTTGGTCACCTACAAACAAGCAAGATTTCTGGCTGTCACAGACCTGTAACTTCTCCTCTTTCCCCCACTCATTACCTGTATTAATGGCACCTGTTTGAAGTCATTAACAGTATAAAAGACACCTGCCCACAACCTCAAACAGTCACACTCCAAACTCCACTATGGTGAAGACGAAAGAGCTGTTGGAGGACACCAGAAACCGAATTGTAGACCTGCACCAGGCTGGGAAGACTGAATCTGCAATAGGCAAGCAGCTTGGTGTGAAGAAATCTACTGTGGGAGCAATAATCAGAAAATGGAAGACCTACAAGACCACTACTTATCTCCCTCGATCTGGGGCTCCACGCAAGATCTCGTGAGTTGAAGGCAGACAGTCCTGAAGGTCCTGTAGATAAGGGCGTCTGGCGTCAGAATGGTAGTATATCTGGTGTGCAGTGATGGCTAAGTTACCTTGAGAAAGTAATCCGATTACTGATTACTGATTACTCCTTTTAAAAGTAACTTAGTTACGTTACATATTACTTGATTTTAAAAGTAACTACGTTAGATTACAAGTTACTTTAGTAGTTACATTCAGCAGCAAAATAAATTTTTCCAATACTCACTTTATTGGCAGTGCATTTTTAACAGTAACAATGTATTGAAGCAGGTTCGGTAACCGAGGCAGAAACTGCTTAATCCAAAAATCCCGAGGAGGGAAACTTTATTGATAACGCAACCCTGGCGCGCGCAGGCTCCGCCCCCCAGTGTCACTTAAAGGGCAAGACTCGCCGTGTGGAGTAGGAGTCGCTACAGTATCTCCTGACATTACGTTTGTGTAGCTGCGCGGTATTATTTGTAAATTTATTTGTAAACGTAATACAAGCGAACTGGGGTGGGTTTCCCGAAACGTTCGTAGCGCCAAGTACTTCGTAACCTCGTATGAAACGTACGAGGTTAAGAAGTACTTAGCGCTACGAACGTTTCGGGAAACCCACCCCAGTTCAGTCAGACAGCTTGTGAAACGAAATACCATTACAATTTCAAGCATTTTAAAGTAGGCGACGTTAGTCAAAATTCCAGCACTTTTCAAACGTGGAACACAAAGCAACATTGAAATTGGTCAGGTAAATGTTCCTTCCCCTGTTTTTGAGGGGTGTTTCTTTACACTACCACACATCGTTACGGGAGGGCACTGCACAGAATGACGTGTAAAACGGGCTCGCGCTCTCACATGGTCGCGCGCAGCGTGCGGAGTCGAGTGCTACGGTCAGACGCAAAAGTAGAACTGAGCCAAGAAGAAAGCAAAAATATATATTTTACTAGGGAAAATATAAATAGTAACGCACAGTTATTTGGATAAGTAACTTTAATCTGATTACTGGACTGGAAATAGTAGCGCGTTATATTACTCGTTACCGAAAAAAGTGGTAAGATTAGAGTAACGCGTTACTAAGTAACGCGTTACTGACATCACTGCTGGTGTGCCTGGTGCCTGGAAAAGCAGAGGAACAAGGAGGCCTTGGCCGAAAGATCCTGGCAGGGGAGGGGTGATACCTCACCCATCACCTCACCTCATGTGAGCCAAATGTTTAACTCATGTCACGGAAGTATCATGGAATCATGTAGCTCAAACTATAGCAGAGTTGTTTTAGTGAGGCTCCAATAGCAACAGGCCACCAGCAAGCATGATGGAGTATGCGGTCAATGACAGTATTGCTGGTCTGCCTCCACTCTCGTCAAATATCTGACATCAAATGTATAGGGTTGCACCCATCACCTATAGAGGGTGGACACTCACAAAAACCAGTGAGACAAATTATACAATAATAATAATAATAATAATAATGCAATACTTGTTTGCATTTGTTCATTAACACACTATATTCTTAACACAAGACACTTTTTTGAAATAGATGTTTATTGATTGTCTTGCTGAGACAAAAAAATACTTGGTGCTGAAAAAAAAAATCGACCAATCAGAATATTTCACAACGTTGTTTCTAGGTAAAAGAGAGAAAGGCCCTCCCCCAGGAACTTCTGTTTATCTTGCCTTTTACATTGAGAGCTTTTATTATAGATTGGCAGTTTTATCAACCAATCATATTATCGAATTAGAATAGTGGGGGCGTGCTCCAATTGTCTCTCATTTTTATTTGAAACAAATCCAAAATTTTGCCAATCTGTAGCTGTTGTGTTTTTCTTTGAAACCAGCTCACTTGACTCACAACTAACACTCAATTGTCATTGTGGCTTTTTTCCCTCTGTATGATTTTAGTGAACACCGCCACTCCATAACCAATCAGTGAGCTCCACAACTGCTGACCCCGCCCACAGATCGTTTTAATGGATGCGCAAAATGTCTTAAATGCCCCATTTTTCAAAGTACAGATTTGGCACGTTGCGTCATGTCACGTGGTTAATATACTGCCACAGTTTTACAATACTGTCATCATACTGCCCAATCCTAGTAGGTGCTATTATTAGCTTAGCTCAGCTATTTTTAAAATAAATATATATTAATGTTCATTGCAGGTGCACTTTTGAAATAATATTGTTGCAGTAGGCAAATTGCCCTGATTTGCACAGGTGGTAAGCTAGTTGTTGTTTTTTATTTTTTTATTTATTATTATTTAAAAGTTGTTCTCTGCACTACATTATGTAAAATAGTTTTTAAATATTTTTTGTGCAACACCTTTATATTTATTGCTTGTTATATGGTAATATTTAAGTCATTTGCTTTTTATTTGTTTCTGTAATAGTGACACAATCAACCCAATGATTGATGATGCAGGGGGCACCAACCAAAATCTCGCCTAGGGCACCACATTGGTCAGGGCCGGCTCTGCGTGTGTGACAATGGGTGCGGCGTCAAGGAAGAGACACAGATCCTTGCTTTAGCAGATGTCACGTTTAATAGATATACGAATAAAACGTGTATAACGCACATAGAACACTCAACATCAACAGAGACATGTATACTTTAGACAACGATGAGCACAGGACACTGCGCGAGCGCACATTAAATAGACAAACCACACTAGTCCCACGTGATTACGAGACGAGCCACAGGTGAGACGAATTATCACAAGACATAAACCACAATCATGCAGATCCTTAGACGCAGACGATGCATGTGGACAACGTAAATACACGCCCAAAAGGGAGGGGCCGGGGTCCTCAACGTGACAGATGCCCCCTCCAAGGGCACTACCCGTCCCGGGATGCCAACAGGACCGAGTGCCCCGAACTAGAGGTCTGCACTCCCGCGGTAATCCCACGGGTCCCGACAGAATATCTTGCTGCGCGGGACAGAATTTAATTGTTATTGGCGGGAGCGGGAGTTGAATTAGTCCAGGCGATGCGGGAGTGGGACCACATATACATGTAGAAAAATCCCGCAAATTAATAGTCTAGAAAATTATAATAATAACAACGCAATGATTTCCATGCATAAGGAACAGGACGAAAACAACTAATCATTCAGTAAGTAAGCAATAAACTAAATCAAAATATTGGCTAAGCAACTGATCACGTGAACATGAAGTGGGCGTCATTTTGTCATTTTGATACAGAAATGGCAGAGACTGTAGACCAGGGGTCGGCAACCTTTGAGACATGGAGTGCCAACTTTAACATGTCCAGTCAATGAGTGTGCCACTATGGTGGCGAGTTTAAATTGTTGACCGAGGAGAGGAGGGGGGGGTGTAAATGGACACAAATGAAGTATTATATCGCGATTGATCGCCAAGTATAAACGCCTCCGCCGTTTGTGCGAGGTTTGCTGATGCTGGTCCAGCGTGTCGCGTGCCAGTGACTATGCATCGGCGTGCCAATGGTGGCACGCGTGCCATAGGTTGCCAACCCCTGCTGTAGACGTCAACCAGTTTCAGCTGTGGAAAATTAAATTAAAACAGGCGAATACACCACAATTAAGCCAACTACAGGAAAGTCTGATGTATGGAAGTCATATTCCATTGTAATTAATGGAGATGGGAATCGTCTACCATTTGCTTGTTGTGATAGATGTCAGAAAGTGTTGGTGTACGTCACCTGACGGCATGTGTTTGGACTGTGGTAAGAAATGGGACAGTGCGATCCATTGCTATATTGCTGTTTTAATAAATACATAAGAAAATTTCAAGTACTAAATCTAATTAATTCAGTTCATATTAGGATTGCGGGCGGGGGTGACAGAAATGTGTATGTGGCGGGCGGGTGCGGGATTAAAACAAGCGATTTTTGGGCGGGAGCGGGTCTAAAACAAGCGGGAGCAGGATTAAAAAAGCAGTCCCGCGCAGACCTCTACCCCGAACCCACGTCGATGGGCGGATCCGACGCGCTCAGTCCTGTGCCTGGGAGGTGATCGCCCTCGGCGAAGCGTCCACCACGAACCGCTTAGCACACCCTCCCTGGGAAGATGGGGGAAAAGACATTAGACACATTCAACGGAACGGACACAAACACACAGACTGGTACACTTACACATAGCTGCACGAAAGGGAAAAATGGGTTAGGCACATATACGAGAAGACTAACAAACACTGGGACAGACACACATGTAACAGGCGCCAAGCTACGTGCCAGGAGGAGAGCGATGAGGGGAGAGAGATCGGGAGCCGCAGGCGCTGCGGTGGATGGTCCTCCTCCAGCCTTTGCTGCGAAGCCTCCGCTGGGAGCAGCGTGGCTGGCGGACCTGCCTGGTGCAGCGCGGCTGGCGTACGCGCCTGGTGCAGCGCGGCTGGCTTCCGCGCCTGGTGCAGCGCGGCTGGCTTACGCGCCTGGTGCAGCGTGGCTGGCAGACGCCCCGAGCGGACCGTATGGGAGTTCCCTGTCAATCTCCATCTCCTCCTCTTTCCTCCGGCTCCACTCCATGGACTGCTCCGGGCTGCCACCCCGGGAGTAGTCCATTGCGCTCTCGCCGGAGCGATCGGAGGGTGGACTCCTCTCCGAACTCCCTTTAACAGTCCCAGCAGATCTCTCCGAGGGGGGCGGACTGTCTTCCTCTTCCCCCGTGTAGGAGTCCTCCTCCACCTCACCGTAGTCAGCGGTGGGCGCAGAGCACTCCAACGGAGGGTAGTCCTCCTTGTCGTCATCTTGCTCCTCCTCCTCTTCCCTACCTTCCTCTATGGTGGGAGAAGGACCTATGGGCAGAGGGAGGTAGTCTTCTTCCTCCATAATCATAAACTTCAACATCTTGTTTATCTTTCCACCAGTCTACTACACAGGGGTGGGTTTCCCGAAACGTTCGTTGCGCTAAGTACTTCGTAACCTCGTATGAAACCTATGAGGTTAAGAAGTACTTAGCGCTAAGAATGTTTCAGGAAACTCACCCCAGACCAATAAATGAGTGCAGAAAACAGAGCAAACAGTTCAGAACACTGGAAATTCTGACCAAAAATGTTGTTTAATTTTGGGAGTTTTGCTCAGGATATTGGAAGAATAAGAAGAATTGAAGTAAATAAGAAGATGTTTTTAATACCATTTTAGATGGTATATTTTTCTTTAATTTCCCAGGCCTCTGCCACAGGCATCTCCATAGTGCCTAGAAGTGGTCTTCTGCATGCTCAAAGCAAATGACTGGATCTTCCATTCATCATCTATAATATGAGCTGTCACACCGAGATAATTCTTTTTGCTAACTGAGGTCCAGTGATCCCCAGTCAGAGCCACATTTGTGGCGCTCTTCACAATAACCTGTTTTACTTCCCTTTCCTCATTATACAGCTGCTGGATTTTCTTCGACATTCTTTCTGGACGGTAGTTCGTAACATGCATCAGTTGACGCAATGTGCAGCGCTTCTTGTAAGCCTTTATTTTCGACCACAGAGAGCGAACAACACTGCAAACAATGTGACGCGTCATGTATAAACGCGTGCGGAGTCGCGCGCTACGGTCACTCGCGAAAGTTTAATCCAGTCTTAATGGTCCAATGAAGGTAATTTAAAAACCAGGACATTTCCTCACTTTAAAAAAAAACCCGGGACGCCCTGGACAGGATGTGAAATACGGACGTTTGGTCACCCTATCGTACTAGGAATACACTTATCAGATAAGTTATCATTACTGATCTGCGCGTTAGCACCAACATGTTTTGCGTTGAGGTGGTAATGAAGGGTGGAAGTGCTCCTGTGATAAGCGAACTCCTTCCTGTATAAAGTGCAAATAACACGATTTTTGTTTGTACTTCCATCTGGAAGTTTGTTATATTTAAATTTCCCATCCACCAGCGTAGCCTCTTCAGTCACCTCCATCATGATCTTATTGTGCGTCCATATTATCTGTATGTCTGGAACTCGCACACTGAGAAACATTCCACGGTGCAAAAGTGTCTCATGCGTTAAATGCGTTAAAATGCGTAAATTTTTTTAGTGCGTTAATTTTCCTGTAATTAATTAATCAAAATTAACGCGTTAAAGTCCCACCACTAATATTTATACATATAATTGAAATGATTCGAAATAATTAGCTTTTTTATTCACATATTCATTATTTTCAAAACGCCCAATCTTAACGTCTTTACGTTCTCTTATGTTTCGTCCTGGAATTACAACGTAATAAAAGAGAACTGTTCAGTCAGATAGCTATTTGTTGTGAAAAGAAGTCGTTACAATTTCAAGCATTTTCAAGTACTTTAGCCTAAATTCCAGCACTTTTCAAACCTTTATTACTTTATTCATTTAATGTACAGGACATGTTTTCCTTGAAGGAATTTCAATTTAATGATGAAATTATTTTCTCCAATTCTGATTGTGGAAGTGGATGAAAAGCTTCAAGCGTTTCTCCTAATGCAAAATTTAGATAAATAGCAACCAAACCAGATGACATACCAGCTGGATTACCTATAAAATAAATTATATTTTGTATAATTGTAACGTTGCATAAGCAACGGAGCGAGGAGACGGACACAAACGCTGAGGCGAGCGAGATTTAATAAAGGGAATACCAAACTCGGAGTCGAAAAGGAATGCGGAGGTCAGATCAGAGAGGGAGTCCGAACATGAAACGTAGCGCGACATACTGAAGACCAGAAAATAAAACACGGGCAGAACGCAGAACAAACGAAAGAACCAGAATTACAAACACAGAGCAACAGGGAAGCGAACACAAGCACTTACGGGCAATAGGACCACTGGCATGAACAGAGAACACGAAAGCATAAACCAACAGATAGACAAAACCACGGATAACAGACTGGGGAAATACTGGGACTTTTATACATTGACACTAAACAAGGAACAGGTGATAACAATGACACGGGGGCGTGGCAATACACAAGGGAATTACAAGATAAACGAGTGGGGCGGGAACAACAGGCACGGGACACAGACATGAGGGAACTCGGAGTGACAGCTACGAGAGGGGGGCATGGTCATACGTGACATTACTCCCCCTCAAGGCGTGCCACTCCGGGGCACGCAAGGGCAGACAGGGCAGGGAATCACGGGACACAGGACAGACTGGAGGAACAGACAAGGGAAAAGCAGGGCACGAAGACCGGGGCAAGACAGGGACAGGGGAAACAGAGACTGGCCAGGAGCTGGACCGGGGCATGGCAACACAGGCAGGGACCGGGCGAGGCACAGGAGCAGGGCTGGACGGGACAGGACTGGGAACAGACACAGGAGTGGGGCCAGGGGACAGGGCAGAGACAAAGACAGAGGCAAACACGGCGTGGACGACTGAGAGCGGCACAGGAACAAAGTGGGTCAGGACTCGGGGAACCGACATGGGGACTGGGACAGAGACGACACCACAAGAAACAGACACGGGAACAGGCACAAGGACACGAACAGACACCACCACGGGGATAGGGACCAACACAAAGCCAGGGACAGAACACGGGAGCAAGGGGAACACGGGCACAGAGGCAGGAGTACAGGGCAGAGTAGGGGGCACACACAGTCCATGCCCAACAGGGGGCAGCACAGTCTCGAGGGGAACAGGCGAGGTCCGCTGGCGGGCAGCGGGAACAGGCGAGGTCCGCTGGCGGGCAGCGGGAACAGGCGGGGTCCGCTGACGGACAGCAGGAACAGGCGGGGTCCGCTGGCGGGCAGCGGGAACAGGCGTGGCTGGGCGGCGGGCAGCGGGAACAGGCGCGGGCAGGCAGCGGGAACAGGCGAGGTCCGCTGGCGGGCAGCGGGAACAGGCGGGGTCCGCTGACGGACAGCAGGAACAGGCGGGGTCCGCTGGCGGGCAGCGGGAACAGGCGTGGCTGGGCGGCGGGCAGCGGGAACAGGCGCGGGCAGGCAGCGGGAACAGGCGCGGCCGGGCGGCGGGCAGCGGGAACGGGAACTGGCGTGGACTGCCGACGGGCAGCGGGAACGGGAACTGGCGTGGACGACCTCCTCGGGATCGCGGGAACAGGCCGCAGACGTGACCTGACGTCCTCGGGGGGCGGAGTAGCCGCACTGACGTCCCCGGGGGGCGGAGTAGCCGCACTGACGTCCTCGGGGGGGCGGAGTAGCCGCACTGACGTCCCCGGGGGGCGGAGTAGCCGCACTGACGTCCCCGGGGGGCGGAGTCGCCGCACTGACGTCCTCGGGGGGCGGAGTCGCCGCACTGACGTCCTCGGGGGGCGGAGTCGCCGCACTGACGTCCTCGGGGGGCGGAGTCGCCGCACTGACGTCATCGGGGGGCGTATCCGCCGCGCTGACGTCCTCCGGGTTCCAAGCCGGCCACTCCTGGGGCGAGTGGCTACTGCGTCCCCCCAAAAAATTCTTGGGGGGCCTTCGGGGAGCGGCTTCCGGGATCAGCGGAGGGAGGTCTTCTTCCACGGGGTCCGGGTTGAGCCTGGAAGAACACACAGACACACACGCCCCTCTGTGGCTCTCACTGCGATGGCTCCGCCTCCTCTGAGGCGTCGGGAGCTCGCAGCAGCCATTGAGAGCCGACCGAGGGTTAAGCCAAAGCTCGTCTGTGCATTCACTCCGTCTGCCCGCTGCTTGCACCACAGGTTGCTCACCCCTGTGGTGTTCGTCAAGCAGGGCAGACTCACAGCGCTCAATAGGAGTCTCGCCGCGAAAGCCAGCAGTGAGAGACTGCGCTTTCTTCGGTCTGCGACGAGACCTCCTTGTTCCCACAGCGCCAGGGGTATTCCTGTCTCCGGCTCGTTCGCGCTGTAACACATGAGAGTTAAACTGCACTGAAGCAGCCAACAACTCGTCACAGCGACCAAACTCACCGGAGTCTCGCTCCCTCGCTGTGTCCTTGTAAGATCCGTGGTTATGTAACGTTGCATAAGCAACGGCGCGAGGAGACGGACACAAACGCTGAGGCGAGCGAGATTTAATAAAGGGAATACCAAACTCAGAGTCGAAAAGGAATGCGGAGGTCAGATCAGAGAGGGAGTCCGAACATGAAACGTAGCGCGACATACTGAAGACCAGAAAACAAAACACGGGCAGAACGCAGAACAAACGAAAGAACCAGAATTACAAACACAGAGCAACAGGGAAGCGAACACAAGCACTTACGGGCAATAGAACCACTGGCATGAACAGAGAACACGAAAGCATAAACCAACAGATAGACAAAACCACGGATAACAGACTGGGGAAATACTGGGACTTTTATACATTGACACTAAACAAGGAACAGGTGATAACAATGACACGGGGGCGTGGCAATACACAAGGGAATCACAAGATAAACAAGTGGGGCGGGAACAACAGGCACGGGACACAGACATGAGGGAACTCGGAGTGACAGCTACGAGAGGGGGGCATGGTCATACGTGACAATAATTCTCTATTTTATTATCAAAGAAATCAATAAATGCAATACTAGTGAGGTTTCCTGGAATCTGAGGTTCTGTGCCTGCTTGATGTTTTTTGTACGTTTAGAAATAGTACTAAAAAGAAATCTAGGATTGTTTTTATTATTCTCAATCAGTGAGGCTAAGTATTCTGAGCGTACTTTAGTGAGTGCCTTTTTGTATTCAATAATGCCAATGAATGGATTAAATTATATGCTCACGCATTTAATCTGTCTGCAATATTCTGTTAGCCAGCTTCTCTGGCTTTATTAATACTGGATGTGTTCCCTTTATTCATAATAATATCTTTATATTCATCGTACAGATGTATAAGTAGCTTCTGTTCAGTTAGAGGGAAAAAAAAGCTGTTTCAACTCCTTCAGCTCTTTCAACATTTTTCTTGCCTTTTCAAATATCGATTAGTGAGGTTGTTTAAATAGTGTGCACGTGCATGATCGCCGATTACAAAAGCCTGGTTTGAATTAGCAGGAACAGGTTGCGTCTGGATTTCGTTTGTGGAACGGAACAAGACGGAAGTGAACTGTTTGGCTAACTCAAGCGAGGCTCACTTAAATAAGCATGGCTTTCATAAGCTCACTTTGGGGAATAGCCCCCTGGTCTCCATTCTTGCTCCCAACACTTTTCAAAGAAAGTAACTTGGATGGAAGATTAAAACTTCAAAAAGCAAAGCTGTGTAAAAAGAGAATTGATAACATGAAAACACAAAAGTTAGTCAATGCTTGGGATTCTTTTTTTTTGGGAGGGGGGGGGGTACATTTGGTATGTTTACATTCACTTATACTCCCTTAGATCAAATTCATAGAACAGAACACAATGGCAGAACAATCTTCAAATATCTCCAGGGGAATTTCCCTTTTGGAGAAACGCTTCCTGATTACAGCATATAAATACTGATCAGATCTAGTGGATTAAACGCTTGGCGATTCACTTGCATCTCTGACACCACCGACACCACCAGCCCAGAACAATGTTCGTCCTGAAGGTCACTCTACTCACTTGTAAGTTCTATCTATGTTTTTGAAGCTCAGGCTTAACTTGCATCTCAACAAGGGAAATGGTAATCAGAACCAAGCTATAGACAATTTATTTGCACATTTTAGTGCAGATCATCTTTCAGCAAATAACGCTGAATTCCTTAAGTATGAAATATTTATATTTGTCCAAGCAAAACACTGACTTGCATTAAATGCTACCAAAGGACAATTTCTTTCCTAAACTGATTTACATTCAGTTTAGGCTATTGCAGAGGTTTCAGGACTGATTTGTAGAGGTTTAAGGACTGATTTGTAGAGGTTTCAGGACTGCCTGTTTATGTCTCTTTCTCTTTTGTTAGTGCTGATGATGGCTCCTGGCTTGCTCGTTTATGCAGGTAAAAATATTATTCACCAATGTTCCATCAACATTTTCAGGGCACTTATTTATTACTTTCATCTCTGTTTTTTTCTTTCATTTTATACTTTATTTGTATAAATTAATTTCTATATATTCTTTATATCAATATATTTCTTTATATAGTTATCAGACTAGAGTGCACGTATGTGTATATTGTATATTACAATTGATTAAAAAACAAAACATGGAAGAGTTCAAATAATTTTAAAAGTTCTAACAATTAATGTAACTGTGAGGCGAGAGGGGGGCAGTATGCCCAGACGAGACGTCATTTTTAATAGCAGTTTTGTTTAATGAATAATGGTGCATTGAGCACTAACACCAATAACAAACACTGAGATCTCATTTACACTAAATTTTAAATGACATGCATTTACAATTTGTGGTTAAATGCCTCTCTGATTAGCCAGACTGAAATCTGATTGGGATATATCATGAAAATGCAAAACTACCCATACCTTGAAGAAGTGCTTTGCAGTTTCATATGCACATGGGAGAATATGTCAACGATCAGGCCCTGTCTAGAGTGGAAAGGAGTAACTTTTGTGTATATTTAAATTCCTAGTGACTTAGTGAACAGATGAGGCGAAGACAGCCAGTGTCTATGAACTACTGTATGACATCTGCCTTAAATGCATTTCAGACAACCTGCTGAAGTAGATTACCAATACCTGATTGTTTAAACCAATCCAAACAAATTTTAAATGCATAATGTATGTGCACTGTACTTGAGCTATATGGGTTGCCATAGACCAGAGGTCACCAACAGGCGGACAGCGGTCCGGATCCGGACCCGAACGCAGTCCTGTCCGGACCCAATCTCATTCCCGATTAACTGCATATGGACCCAAATGCCATCCCATCCGGACCCAGAATAAATTGTTAAAAATATTTCTTAATTTTGACGGGAGAATAAATTTTAAACCGGAGCATTTATTTCAGCGCTATTGAAAAAACCACTCCGTCATGAGTGTTACGTTCTACAATCATCTGACCCAAACCCAATTGAGACAGATTGGGATTGTCACGCTACGGTCCCCGAACCCTTCCTTTGGGGCGTGTGTTAACGTTGTCTGCATCTACTCGTCTGCGTCAGTGTATCTCCGTGGGTGCGGGTGTGTCTTGCAATTATCCGTCTCACCTGTGGCTCGTCTCGTCATCACGTGGGGTTGATGTGGTCTGTCTATTTAATGTGCGTTCGCGCAGTGTCTTGTGCTCGTCGTTGTCTAATGTATACACGTCTCCGTGGTATGTTTGGATGTTCTTTGTGCGCTATACGCGCTTCTACGTATATATATATAATAAAAGTGACGTCAGTCAAGAGGGATTCCGTGTCTCATCCTTCACCGTGACCCCAGCGTCACAGGGATGAGTTGGACCACAGAGTGAAGGTGTCACGTAGGGCTACGCCCCCTCTCGTAGCTGTCACTCTGGGTTCCCTCATGTCTGTGTTCCCTGCCTGTTTGTCCTGCCCTGCTCGTTGGTTTTGATGAATTCCTTGTTAGTTGCCAAGCCCCTGTCGTCATTGTTATCACCTGGTCCTAGTTTAGTTCAGTGTATATATAGTCCTTGTATTGCCCTTGTCTGTATCGCTCTTTTTGTCTGATCTTGTTTATCGTGAGTACTGCCGTGTTTGCGCTTTGTGTTACCCATCATCCGTGTATTTTGCCTGTCCTTCCGTAGTCAGTCTGCCTTGTTGTTTTCTTTGTCCGTGTTCATGCCTGTGTACATTTCATGTCCGGATTGCCAGCCCGTTATGACCCATGCCCGTGACTACAACTCTGCCTTTGGAATTTCCTTTAATAAATCTCGCTCTCCTCAGCGTTTGTGTCCGCCTCCGTGTTCTGCTCCGCGCAGAACGTTACATAAAGACCGATCTCACAAGGACACAGCGAGGGAGCGAGACTCTGGTGAGTTTAAACGCTGTGAAGAGATGTTGGCTGGTTCAGTCCAGTCCGACTCTCCGATGTCACAGCGCGAACGAACCAGAGACAGAAATTCCCCTGGCGCTGTGGGAACACGGATGTCTCGACGCGCACCAACGAAGGCTCAGTCACTTTCGGTTTCGACTGGCTTTCGCGTCGAGACTCCTGTTGAGCGCTACGTGTCTGCCCGGCTTGGTGATCACTGAAGGGAGGGGAAACCTGTAGTGCAAGTCGCGAGCAGACGGACAGAGTGCACAGACGAGCGTTGGTTTAACCCTCGGTTGGCTCTCGATGGCCACTGCGAGCTCCCGACACCTCAAAGGAGGCGGAGCCACCGAGGGGCTTCTGTGTCTGTGTATTCTTCCAGGCTCACCCAGGACCCTGAGGAAGAGGACCTACCGCCGCTGATCCCGCCAGCTACTCCACACGACACCCCCAAGTATTTTTTGGGGGGGAGTACTGGCCACGTCGGTATGGCGGTCCCGCCCCCCGATGACGTCAGTATGGCGTCTCCGCCCCCCGAGGACGTCGGCTTGGCGGCTCCGCCCCCGAGGACGTCGGCTTGGCGGCTCCGCCCCCCGAGGACGTCGGCTTGGCGGCTCCGCCCCCCGAGGATGTCTCCTTGCCTCAGCAACCTGTCCCCGCTGCCCGTCGGCAGACCATGCCGGTTCCTGTCCCCGCTGCCCCTCGGCAGACCACGCCGGTTCCTGTTCCCACGACCCAGGACGGGTCGTCCACGCCGGTTCCTGTCCCTGTGACCCAGGAGGGGTCGTCCACGCGGGTTCCTGTCCCCGCTGCCCGCCAGCGGACCCCGCCTGTCCCCGCTGCCCGCCAGCGGACCCCGCCTGTCCCCGCTGCCCGCCAGCGGACCCCGCCTGTTCCCGCTGCCCGCCAGCGGACCCCGCCTGTTTCCGCTGCCCGCCAGCGGACCCCGCCTGTTACCGCTGCCCGCCAGCGGACCCCGCCTGTTTCCGCTGCCCGCCAGCGGACCCCGCCTGTTTCCGCTGCCCGCCAGCGGACCCCGCCTGTTTCCCCTGGCCCGACTCCAGTGTCTGTTCCCGGTCCTGCTCCCGTGCCTGTCCCTGCCTGTGTTGCCATGCCCCGGCCCGGCTCCTGGCCCGTCTCTGGTTCCCCTGTCCCTGCCGTACCCCAGTCTCCGTGCCCTGCTTTCCCCTTGTCTGTTCCTCCGGTCTGTCCTGTGTCCGCTGTCCCAGTCCTGTCTGCCCTTGCGTGCCCCAAAGTGGCACGCTTTGATGGGGGGTTCTGTCACGTAGGGCTACGCCCCCTCTCGTAGCTGTCACTCTGGGTTCCCTCATGTCTGTGTTCCCTGCCTGTTTGTCCCGCCCTGCTCGTTGGTTTTGATGAATTCCTTGTTAGTTGCCACGCCCCTGTCGTCATTGTTATCACCTGGTCCTAGTTTAGTTCAGTGTATATAGTCCTTGTATTGCCCTTGTCTGTATCGCTTTTTGTCTGATCTTGTTTATCGTGAGTACTGCAGTGTTTGCGCTTTGTGTTACCCATCATCCGTGTATTTTGCCTGTCCTTCCGTAGTCAGTCTGCCTTGTTTTCTTTGTCCGTGTTCATGCCTGTGTACATTTCATGTCCGGATTGCCAGCCCGTTATGACCCATGCCCGTGACTACAACTCTGCCTTTGGAATTTCCTTTAATAAATCTCGCTCTCCTCAGCGTTTGTGTCCGCCTCCGTGTTCTGCTCCGCGCAGAACGTTACAGAAGGTAAAACAACCAACAAGTGCTCAGCATCTCTAGGCCAAGAGTGTGCAGAGATGTCATCAAAGCAAAATGTGACAACTTTGGAAAAAGAGAAATCTAAAGTATCAAACATTCTGGCTTGATTATTGACTCAGTTCACCTGTCCCTCATCACCTCTATTTAATTTTGTTCGTTCCCACTCCTGCATTGTGATGTAGGCTACTTGCTTGAGCACTACTTGAATACTGAGCATTATTCCTGTTTATCTCTGAGTTTATAGACACAGTTATGGATTTTGCTACCTAGTTCTTTGTAGGATCATTCAGTGCTGAGTCATCTGGCTTGTCTGTTTTGTTGGACTGATATTCAGCTCTATAGCTCTTGGACTCATCATTGTTGACCCCTTCACCTGCCACTTGGGTTCTGGTTGCCTCTCTGGTTTTGGTCATCTGTGTGGCTGACGACTCTCAATCTGCATCATCCAGTTAATCTCACCATCTGTCAAATATCTATAGAGCTTTTTTACTGTCACCAGAACCTGAACCTGAAACCATTATTTCTTAAAATATAAAGCCTATGAAATTCAGTCAGATATGCAAAAATTCAAGTTAAAATTCAATTCTGGTCGAAATTCAGGTTCATGTCAAAATTCAGGTTTGGGTCAAAATTCAGGTTCATGTCAAAATTCAGGTTCAGGTTTAAATACAGGTGTGTTGTTTTGCCCCTGGTACTTTTGCTGTGTTTTCCCTTCTGCTGTGCTGACTTCTGCTGTGATTTCTGTGTCCTGCAGACACCAGTGTGACCTGTGAGGGTAATAATGCCGTGCTGACATGTGGTTTGTACAGCTTCCTTTTAACATGTATTCGTAAATAATTTTTGACAGATATATTATTGAGATCATAGAATGCGATGAGCTTTATTATTCTTCTATACATTTACCTTTCTGTAGACCACTTAGTGTTAAAATGTTATTTTCATATTATTATTATTATTATTATTATTATTATTATTACCTCTTTAAGAAACTTGAGTGATGATAGTTTACAATCATTCCCAGGATTCTTTCAATGTAGTCTTGATCTTTGCTAGTTGGTTTGTAGACATAGTAACCTGTTTTTGTTATGCTAAACTCCTTCAATTGTAGGAGCGGGTGTTTTAAATATCCTCAGCGCTAACTATGGCCGAACTGATTCCAACACCTGTTCTGCTGGACGACCCAGCAACCAGACCACTAAAACCAACTGTTATGGAACCAAGACATTGTCTGAAGTTTCAAAGAGGTGAGTACAATTAGTCAAATGTCCAAACAATGTTCATACTAATTTTATATTAATTTATAAAGGGCAGATGAAGTAAAAAAAAATAGTCATACACTAGAATGTTAAAACAGTCTACAAATTCTGGAAAATACAGATGTTATTTCATAGAAAATCTGCATAAAAGTGGCATACATTTCTAAACATTTTAGTCCAGTTTTTAATCGATGATTATCAGTGCAGTCCTGTCACTTTAACCCTAACCCTAACCCCTGACTTCTCCCTCAGACATGTCTGTGTTCATGTTTATATTCGTATTTATATTCGTATTTGTCCACGTGTGGCTGTGTTTGTGATGTGTGTTTGTTTGTCATCATCATACTGAACACCTGTTCCTTATCCCGTAATGTGAATTGTTGCACTTGTGTCTTGTTTATGTTCTTGTTACTTGTCACGTAGGGCTACGCACCCCTCTTCTAGCTGTCACTCTGGTCCCCTATTCCTAGTGTCTGTTTCTCCTTCCCTGTTTATCCTGCCTTGTCATTTGTCATCATGGTTTCCCTGTGTCTGACACGCCTGTGTTGTCAGTGTTTCCACTTGTGTCTTGTTAGCATTGTACATTTATAGTCCCTGTGTTTCCCTTGTCGGTGATCGGTTGTTATGTAACGTAAAATACACTGCGGAGCGAGGAGACGGTCACAAATGCTGAGGAGAGCGAGATTTTTAAAGGGGAATTCCATAGTCGCAGTTGTTTAAACAGGCACGGGTCATAACGGGAGGGCAATCTGAATAAGAGAGGTAAATAGGCATGACGATACTAGGGGAGAACAAAACAAGGCAGGGTAACAGAACAGACAAGAACAAACGCCAGAAAGAACAAGAGAACGAAACCAAGCAGACTCACGAAATACCAGAGACCACAAAACAACAGAGATCGCAAAACAACCGACCACCGACAAGGGAAACACAGGGACTATAAATGTACAATGCTAACAAGACACAGGTGGAAACATGGACGAATCGGGTGTGGCAGACGGAGGGAAACCATGATGACAAATGGCAAGGTGGGATAAACAGGCAAGGAGAAACAGACACGAGGAACAGGGGACCAGAGTGACAGCTAGAAGAGGGAGACGTAGACTTACGTGACATTACTGTGCGACTTGTCTACTGTCTCTGTCAGCTGTTGTTATGAGTCACATTCCGTTACGTTGTTTAAGTGTGATAACCGTATTGTGCCTAACTAACATCCGCCATAAACCTGCTCTCATCCCGTCATCCCGCCATCCCGCCTTCATTCACTATCCTCACAAATACACCTGACAGAAGAACAAAGATCAAGGAGAATATCAACCATCCAACATGCAGATCCTCATTCAGGTTTTTCTCATTATATTTACACACTTTTCTCCTTCTACAGGTGTGAAGGCAAGAGCAGCTGTGTGGTACCTGTCACAAACTCTGTCTTCTCAGACCCCTGTTTCGGGACCTACAAGTACCTGAGCATTAGGTATTCCTGCGTGGTTCAACGTGAGTTTCTCTGTTGTCATCACCCATCCATACAATTCACTGTTCAGCACCGTGACTTAGATCTCATTTACACTAAATTTTAAACCACATGCATTTGCAATTTGCAGTTAACGCCTCTCTGATTAGCCAGACTGAAATGTGATTGGCATATATCATGAAAATACAAATATATCCATACCTTGCAGAGGTGCTTTGCAGTTTCATATGCACATGGGAGAATATGACAACGATCAGGTCCTGTATAGAGGGGAAAGGAATAACTCAATAATTTTTGTTTATTTTTAAATTCTTAGTGACTTATTGATCAGGTGAGGCAAAGACAGCCAGTGTCCATGAACTACTATATAACATTTGCCTAAAATGCATCTCAGACAACCTGCTAAAGTGGATTACCAATACCTGATTGTTTAAACCAGGGGTAATCAATTAAATCTTTCCGCGGTCCATTTTTGGCAGATAGCTCAGATCTTAGGTCCGGGTCCGCGGTGGCGAACGAAAGTTGTTGAGCAGGGGGGGGGGGTTTGGGGGTGGCGAATGAAAGTTGTTGAGCGGGGGGGGGGGGGGCGTAACACTTAAATGGGTGGTGAACGCAACGCTCGTCTGAAAATAAATTCTCTGGTTTAAAATATAGTCTCCCGTTAAATTTTTTTTGGCATTTGGGTCCGTATCCAGTTAATCAGGAATGTGATTGGGTCTGGACAGGACGGCGTTCGGGTCCGAATCCGGACCGCGGTCCGCCATTTGGTGATACCTGGTTTAAACCAATCCATGCAAATTTGAAACGCATTGTGTATGCGCACTGTACTTGAGCTATATATGTTGTCATATATAGTCAAGTCAATTATTCATATATCACTTTTTACAACCTGTTGTCATATGTGATATATAGACATCAAAACAATGAAGTAATACATATGGTGTTACGTAGTAAACAATACAGTGTTAAATGAGAGTGATGGAGTGCTGTATTGGATGATTTAGCATCTACAATCATCTGACCTAAACCCAATTGAGACATTTTGGGATGAGTTGGACCACAGAGTGAAGGTAAAACAAACAACAAGTTCTCGGCATCTCTAGGCCAAGAGTGTGCAAAGATGTCATCAAAGCAAAATGTGACTACTTTGAATAAAGAGAAATCTAAATTATTAAACAATTCTGGCTTGATTGTTGACTCAATTCACCTGTCCCTTACTCCTCTATTTAGTTTTGTTCATTTCCACTCCTGCTTTGTGATGTACTGCCATAAGCACTACATGCATACTGAGCATTATTTCTGTTTGTCTCTGAGGTTATGGACCCAGTTTGCTGCCTGATTCTTGTTGGTTCATTCAGAGCTGAGACATCTGGCTTGTCTGTTTTGTTGGACGGATATTCAACTCTATAGCTCTTGAACTCAATTTTGTTGACCGCTTCACCTGCCCCTTGGGTTCTGGTTGACTCCTCTCTGGTTTTGGTCATCTGTGTGGCTGACGACTCTCAATCTGAATCATCCAGTTAATCTGACCATCTGTCAAATATCTATGGAGCTTTTTCATTGTCACCAGAACCTGTGCCTGAAACTATGATTTCTTAAAATATAAAGCCTGTGAAATTCAGTCAGGTATCTAAAAATTCAAGTTAAAATTCAGGTTCTGGTTGAAATTCAGGTTCATGTAAAAAATTTGGTTTGGGTCGAAATTCAGGTTCAGGTCAAAATTCAGGTTCAGGTTTAAATTGAGGTGTGTTGTTTTGCCTCTGGTACTATTGCTGTGTTTCCATTTCTGCTGTGCTGACTTCTGCTGTGATTTCTGTGTCCTGCAGACACCAGTGTGACCTGTGAGGGTAATAATGCCGTGCTGACATGTGGTTTGTACAGCTTCCTTTTAACATGTTGTATTCTTAAATCATTTTTGACAGATCTATTATTGAGATCATAGAATGTGATAAGCTTTATTATTCCTCTATGCATTGAACTTTCTGTAGATCACTTTGTGTTAAAATGTTATTTTCATATTATTATTATTATTATTATTATTACTAATATTATTACCTCTTTAAGAAACTTGATTGATGATAGTTTCCAAACAAACCCAGGATTCTTTCAATGTAGTCTTGATCTTTTTTGTTTTTGTTATGCTAAACTCCTTCAATTGTAGGAGCGGGTGTTTTAAATATACTCAGCGCTAACTATGGCCGAACTGATTCCACCACCTGTTCTGCTGGACGACCGAAAGGCCAAACCACTAAAACCAACTGTTATGGAACCAAGACATTGTCTGAAGTTACAAAGAGGTGAGTACAATTATTCAAACGTCAAAAAAATGTTTATAAGAAACACCTCATAGATGCCCTGGGACGCATGCTCAGTGATGTATCCTGAGATCAGATCCATGATCATATCTGGGCAGAGGGTTGTTGTTGCGACGTGCTGAGGGAACTTCAGCTGCTTCTCCAGGTCGACCTGTAGCTGTGTGGAGTAGGCCAGTTGTCTTCTGTTGTTGTGTTTTGGGTTGTTCTCCAGCTTTGACAAAGGAGATTGCCGTCTTAGGATCATGTTGTTTTTTCCTGGAGCTAATAGCTGAGGCTACGCTCTCAGCGACTGCCTTGAGGACCTGGTCATGGTGCCAGCGGTAGCGACCATCTGCCAGAGCCTTTGGGCAGCTGCTGAGGAGATGTTCCAAAGAGCCTCTACCTGAGCACAGAGGGCAGGAGGGTGTCTCGCTTTTTCCCCACACATGGAGATTTGCTGGGCTTGGTAGGGCATCGTAGATGGCTTGTACCAGGAAGTGAATCCGCTGGAAATCTGGTTGCAAGATGTTGGTCCATGTGATCCTGTGCTGTAGTGCACTCTCCCACCTCGTCCACGCTCCTTGTTGTCTTAAACCCATTGTCCTGCTCACTCGCTCCTCTTCCACACCCGCTCTAACTTCCTCCTGGATCAGATGGTGTCTTTCCTTTCCATGGGTCTGGCTGATGATGGGCTTTGGATAGTAACCCATGCCTGCTCTACCTGTTGCCACAGTGCCCACCAATTCCTTCTGTCTAAGGCGTGACTCTGCCAGCTCCACTGCTTCTTTGGCCCTCCACTTACTTCCTGTCCTCACCTCAATGCCAGCTGCTGGATCTTTCGAATCCCTGTGCTATAGGGCTTCCCTGGTGCGTGCCACAATGAACTCCTCTTTGAGTCCACTAAGAGGGAGCTGCAGAATGTTACTTGTTCCGTAGAGGGCAGCACTGGTAAGGCTGCGAGGGAGGCCCAGCCATCTATGAAGAAAACCACTAATCCTCCTCTCTAGGGACTCAACTGCTGTCATTGGGACTGCATAAATCAGCAAGGGCCACAGGATGCGAGGCAGGATGGAATGCTGGAAGATCCAGGCTTTAAACCTACCAGTCAGACCAGATTTGTCTACCTTGGTGAGCCAGGTGCCAAGTTCTAAGCTTGCCTTCTGAATGGCTGCTGAGTCCTTCAGGCTGAAGTCGAAGAGCTTCCCCAAACTCTTGACAGGTTGTTCTGTGATGGTTGGGATGACAGTTCCTGAAATGGAAAACCGGTACTTGTCGATCACCTTACCCTTCTTCAGCACCATCAACCTCGATTTGGCGGGCTTGAAACTCATCCTTGCCCAGATGATGAGTTTCTCCAGGCCTTGCAGGATCCACCTGCTCCTTGGGACCGACGTTGTAGTTACAGTTGTAGTTGTAGTTACAGCGGCCCTCTGCACTCCCCCTCGGCTGACTTGACCATCATGTTCATGGCTAGAGAGATAGTGCAGCCTGTAATTATCCCTTTCCCTATGCGATGCCAGTCCGACGTTCCAGACCCAGATGAGACCCTGAAGTCATTGTCATAGTCCATAATGAGGTCCTTGATTTTACTGTAGTTACAGTTACTGCTGAGTCCTTCAGGCTGAAGTCGAAGAGCTTCCCCAAACTCTTGACAGGTTGTTCTGTGATGGTTGGGATGACAGTTCCTGAAATGGAGAACCGGTACTTGTCGATCACCTTACCCTTCTTCAGCACCATCAACCTCGATTTGGCGGGCTTGAAACTCATCCTTGCCCAGATGATGAGTTTCTCCAGGCCTTGCAGGATCCACCTGCTCCTTGGGACCGACGTTGTAGTTACAGTAAGGTCATCCATATAGGCTCTGATAGAGGGTTGTCGCACACCTGACTTAAGCTAGAAACATACTTGCTGTTTGTCCATGCGTTCGCGTAGACAACCGGCTGCGTTGTGAATGTTACTGTGAACATACTAGCCTTTGTGCAATGCGTGAAACTGGAGGCTTCCACTAGAGGGCAGAACGTAGAAAGGGCTTCGGTATTTTACCGATGCAAACATGGCAACACTCGAGGAGATTAGCCTTTGGGTAATTTTACGGTCACGGCAGAAAAACGACGACAGCGATCCCTTCGTAGGTGGTATGTAAGGCCGTTAAATCAAAGACGTTGTGAGAATGGCGAGTTTGTGTCGTTGGATATCGTTGTGTCCATTTTGATGCTGGTTAGCGGCTACACTGCCCCTAGCAGTTTTGTGTGTATTGCACCTCGCGTACGCGTCGCGTTAACTTTTGGAGGACGTGCAAGACCTACGCACCAAACCGACGCAGGATACGCGAAGCAGCCATGATGCATACGCGAACGCGTAGTTAACAGCAAGTATATCTCTAGCTTTAGACAGCGGCCCTCTGCACTCCCCCTCGGCTGACTTGACCATCATGTTCATGGCTAGAGAGATAGTGCAGCCTGTAATTATCCCTTTCCCTATGCGATGCCAGTCCGACGTTCCAGACCCAGATGAGACCCTGAAGTCATTGTCATAGTCCATAATGAGGTCCTTGATTTTACTGGGAACATGGTGAATGTGAAGAGCAAGTTCAACCAGCTTATGTGGTATGGACCCATAGGTGTTGGTCAGGTCCAGCCACAAAACAGCTAGGTCGCCTCTGTTCTCATGAGCCTCTCTGATCAGTTGCGTGACAACTCCTATGTGTTCCAGGCAGCCGGGTGCACCAAGGATTCCTCCCTTCTGTACTGATGGATCAATGTAGCTGTTCTTGAGGAGAAACCCAGTCAGTCTTCATGAGACAATGCTAAAGAAAACCTTTCCTTCTACATTCAGTAGTGAGATGGAGCAAAACTGACTGATAGCTCTTGAGTTCTCCTCTTTCGGGATCCAAACTCCCTCAGCACACCTCCACTGGTCGGCCACTGTCCCTCTTCTCCAAATCACCTTCAGAACCCTCCACAGGTGCCGAAGAAGCCCTGGGCAGTGCTTGTAGATGAGATAAGGAATTCCACTTTGCCCTGGTGCAGAAGCCGAGTGGGCTGCCCTGACAACCTCCTCAACCTCTTTCATGCTTGGCTCCTTCAGATTGAACTCTATTGTTGGGGGGCCTGGGCTAATAAGAGCTTTGTTGAGCTCCATTTCGAGATCTCGCAGAGGGTCAATCACGGTGTCTTGGAGGAATCGGTTTACTTGCTCTAGTGAGCACTCCAGCTGGCCACTGCGCTTATCCCCCAGCAGTTGTTTTGTAAAGCCAAAGGGATTGGCGATGAACGCTACTCGCTTCCTGGCCCGCTCTTTTCCCCGTCTCCGGTGCCACTCTGCTCTGCGAAGAGTCATTAACTTCTTGCGTAGAATGTTTCTCAGTTTTGCTAATGGTTGCTTTTCCTCATCCGTAGCAACCTTGCGCTGCCTCTTGAGGCTGGGAAGCTCCTGCCGTAGATGGTGTATCCTATTGGCCTGACGGTTCATTGTGTAAGGGTTAGGTTTCCTTTTGTCTCCCTGCCCAAATCTCTCTGAAGCATAGCTAAAGATGATGGTGGTCATCATTGTCAGTCAGTTGTCTACATCTCCTTTAGCTATGGCCTGGAGAATGTTGAATACCTCCTCCTCAAATTGCAGCCACTTGCTCCTCTTGCTGGCCGGGGGCCACTTAATCCGCTGCTGTGGAATTACTTTGCTTGGTTTAGGGGTCACAGGTACTTGGAGGGTCTTGGCTCTGTGGGTTGCCTCCTGTCCGGGCACCTCCTGCGTCTCACCAGGTACATAAGCTGTGCGTTGTACCTCCTTCTCATGCTCCAAGCATTTCATTCTGGTCGCATTAATTTTCAGGCCTTGTTGGTTCTTGCACAGCTTTTTGCATTAATTTTTTTTAACTAATTTTATATTAATTTATAAAGGGCCAATGAAGTAAAAAAAAGTCATACACTAGAATGTCAATACAGTCTCCAAATTCTGGAAAATTCTGATCTTATTTCACGTAAAAGTGGCACACATTTCTAAACATTTTAGTCCATTTTCTAATCAATGATTATCAGTGCAGTCCTGTCACGGTAACCCGAACCGTAACCCCTGACTTCTCCCTCAGATGTGTTTGTGTTTATGTTTGTCTTTGTCCACATGCGCCTGTGTTTGTGATGTGTGTTTTTGTTTGTCATCATCATTCTGAACACCTGTTCCTTGTCCCGTAATGTGAATTGTTGCACTTGTGTCTTGTTTATGTTCTTGTTACTGTGCATCTTGTCTAGTGTCTCTGTCAGTTCTTGTTATGAGTCACGTGCCGTTACGTTGTTTAAGTGTGATAACCGTATTGTGCCTAATTAACGTCCACCATAAACCTGCTCTCTTCCCGTCATCTCGCCATCCTGCCTTCATTCACTATCCTCACAAATACACCTGAGAGAAGAACAAAGATCAAGGAGAATATCAACCATCCAACATGCAGATCCACATTCAGGTTTTTCTCATTATATTTACACACTTTTCTCCTTCTACAGGTGTGGAGGCAAGAGCAGCTGTGTGGTACCTGTCACAAACTCTGTCTTCTCAGACCCCTGTTTCGGGACCTACAAGTACCTGAGCATTAAGTATTCTTGCATAGTCCAATGTGAGTTTTACTGTTGTCATCACCCATTCATATAGTTCAGTGTTCTGTATGTAAATTACATCTCATGTACACTAAATTTTAAACTGCATTAACACAGAAATTACAAACCATAAGATAAGTCTTTATGCAGATTATGTATTACTTTTCCTGGAGAACTCACAAGCTTCTCTTCCACATACAATTAAACTAATAGACAGCTTCTCTGCTACATCAGAATATTCCATCAACTGGGGTAAATCAACAGTTTTGCCTATAAATTGTAGTTTCCAGAACACGACCACCACTCCACTACAATCAGGTAATATTAGATATTTAGGCATACATGTATCTTCTAGACTTTTAGACTTAGTACAGTTAAATCATATCCCTCTATTAAAAACAATATATGATCTCACACGTTGGAACGCTTTACCTATATCACTCATGGGGAGAGTCACTACCATTAAAGTTATGGTTTTAACAAAAATCAACTATTTATTCTCACTAATCCCAAATAAACCATGTGTTGCTTGATTTTTTAAGTCCTTAGCTCCAAACATCTCAAGATTTCTATGAAAAAAGAAGCCACCAAGAATAAGTCTGAAAACTTTACAAAAGCAAAAACTCAATGGTGATTTAGAACTACCACATTTTTATTATTATTTCTTAGCCAATAGATTACAGTACATTTCAAAATGGATCAAATCTGACTTACTAGACAGTCCATGGTTGGACCTAGAACAAGCATTCTGTAGAAAAATTAAACTCTCAGACCTACCTTACAATAGTACGGAGCCCGGGAGGGGACATGGGTAAAAAATAAAAATTAAACGAGGGAACGTTTTACCATTCGAGCGCACGTTTTCTGTAATTCGTGCTCACGATTTATTAATTTGTGCGCACGTTTTGTTTTAATCGTGCGCACGTTTTCATTCATTCATTTGCAAACCCTACTGGCCTAAGCGCATACATTGCAGATACAAGGAGAGAGGCAGTAACAGTTCCCTGAAACTGTATATACTTTGATTGTTTAGATTTATGCCACAATGAACAGAGATACGTTTATTAGGTCTTATTTGCTTATGCGTCATGAGGACATTGTAGCTTCCCATGCACAGCGGGGAATCACAATCAGTAAACGGCATCTGAAGCAAATTCTAAGCCTTTTAATGAACATTTATGATGAATTTTAATGTTGCTTTGTGTTTCAGGTTTGAATAGGCTACTTTAAATGCTTGAAATTGTAACTACTTCGTTTCACAACAAAGTTCTTTTATACTACCACATATAGTTTCGGACAACACTGCAAAGCGGAAAGTATAAAGCCTCCACCGCTCGCGGAGGTCGAGCGCTATGGTCACTCAACCAGGCTTTAGCGCCCTTCGTTGAAATGTTCCAAAAGCACCGCTTGCAAACGGGCTTGTTCATGTCCTTCGGTTTTCCATCTGTATCTGCTTCGAATCCAACAGCACTGCGTTTGCTTTAGCTGCCATATTAGCATTACATACTGTCCTGTGCATTACGGCAGCTTGGGTGGGTCAAACGAAAGCGCATTTTATGTAAAAAGAATCGATACTTAAGGGAAACGAGTATTGTACCGTTTCAGAATGTTCAGTATCGATACATATCAATATATCGATTTTTTTGACAACACTACACCATAGTATCTCACACTACCCTACAATTATATACAGCAACACCTGCACACAACACTGCTGGTGGTGTCCTGGGGGCCGGCTCTGTTTCCTCTGGTTCCCCTTGGCCTGCCGCTCCGTGGTTGGGAGGGGGGGGGGTGGGTTGCTGTCTGGGGTCTCCCTCTCACAGCCACTGGGGCAGACATGCGGGGGTTACTGGGAAGTGCGGCCCTGGGTCTCCACTGCTCCTGGAGGGGCAGTTATTAAACTACATGCATTTACAATTTGCTGTTAAATGCCTCTCTGATTAGCCAGACTGAAATCTGATTGGCATATATCATGCAAATGCAAAGCCTCCCATACCTTGAAGAAGTGCTTTGCTGTTTTATATGCACATAGGAGAATAATTTTTGTGTATATTTAAATTCTTAAATTTAACAGGTGAGGCGAAGACAGCCAGTGTTCATGAACTACTGTATAACATCTGCCTAAAATGCATCTCAGAAAACCTGCTGAAGTGGATTACCAATACCTGATTGTTTAAACCAATACATGCAAATTTTTACCGCATTATGTATGCGCACTGTACTTGAGCTATATGTGTTGTCATATGTAGTCAAGTCAATTATTCATATATCACTTTTTACAACATGTCATATGTGATATATAGACATCAAAACAATACATATGGTATTACGTAGTAAACGTAAGAAAGAAGAAAGAGAAATCTAAAGTATTAAATCATTCTGGCTTGATTATTGACTGTCCCTCATCTCCTCTATTTAATTCTGTTTGTTCCGACTCCTCCTTGGTGATGTACTGCCATGAGCACTACATGCATACTGTAACGTTCTGGAGCTAAGAGAAGGACACAATGCTGAGGAGAGCAGGGTTTATTAGCTAGGGTGCTGGCATGGGCAACTCCAGCAACCTCCTGAAGCCAAGCCGTACCTACACGTATGGTATGTGAATGATGGGGCATGACTAATTCCCCATAACAAACAAAACTATAACAAACAAAAAACCAACAACCAGACAGGACAACTCAGATAGCAAAAGACAAGGACTAGGAAGAAGGGACAGAAAACAGGCATAGAATCACAGGAACACTTACAGGGCAGTATTACAATCAACCAGGGGGTCTAACACAGGGGGTCTAACAGAATTGACTTACAACCAGGGCCTGAAACACAGGGAGTTTAAGTAGCAAACAAATTAAGACATAAACCAGAAACACCTGAGAGGAAAACAAGGGAGGAGGGACAGACAAGACAAGGTGAGGAACAATAAAATACATGGACAGGACTGACAGAAGGATCCACTCCATTTGTGACACATACTGAGCATTATTCCTGTTTGTTTCTGTGGTTATCAATCCATTTTGCCACCTAGTTCTTGTTGGTTCATTCAGAGCTGTGTTATCTGGCTTGTCTGTTTTGTTGGACTGATATTTGGCTCTGTAGCTCTTGGACTCATCATTGTTGACCCCTTCACCTGCCCCTTGGGTTCTGGTTGCCTCCTCTCTGGTTTTGGTCATCTGTGTGGCTGACGACTCTCAATCTGGATCATCCAGTTAATCTAACCATCTGTCAAATATCTATGGAGCTTTTTCATTGTCACCAGAACCTGAACCTGAAATCATTATTTCTTAAAATATAAAGCCTGTGATATATAGTCAGGGATCCAAAAATTCAAGTTAAAATTCAGGTTTTGAGGGAAATTCAGGTTCAGGTTTAAATTCAGGTGTGTTTTTTGCCCCTGGTACTTTTGGTGTGTTTCGTCTTCTGCTGTGCTGACTTCTGCTGTGATTTCTGTGCCCTGCAGACACCAGTGTGACCTGTGAGGGTAATAATGCCGTGCTGACGTGTGGTTTGTACAGTTTCCTTTTACCATGTATTCTTAAATAATTTTTTGACAGATATATTCTTGAGATCATAGAATGTAATAAGCTTTATTATTCCTCTATGCATTCAACCTCCTGTAGATCACTCTATGTTACAATGTTATTTTCATATTATTATTATTTCCTCTTTAGGAAATTTGAGTGATGATAGTTTCCAAACATACACAGGATTCTTTCAATGTAGTCTTGATCTTTGCTAGTTGGTTTGTAGACATAGTAACCTGTTTTGTTATGCTTAACTCCTTCAATTGTAGGAACGGGTGTTTTAAATATCTTCAACGCTAACTATGGCCGAACTGATCCCACCACCTGTTCTGCTGGACGACCCAGCAACCAGACCACTAAAACCAACTGTTATGGAACCAAGACATTGTCTGAAGTTACAAAGAGGTGAGTACAATTAGTCAAATGTCAAATGTTTATGCTAATTTTATATTAATTTATAATGGCCCAAAGTGAAAAATAGTCATACACTAGTATGTCAAAACAGTCTGGAAAATATTCTGGAAAATATAGATCTTATTTCATAGAAAATCTGCATAAAAGTGGCACATATTTCTAAACATTTTAGTCCAGTTTTTAATCAATGATTATCAGTGTGGTCCTGTCACGGTAACCCTAACCTTAACCCCTGACTTCTCCCTCAGATGTGTCTGTGTTTATATTCATCTTTGTCCACGTTCGCTTGTGTTTATGTGATGTGTGTGTTTGTTTATCATCATCATCATTCCGAACACCTGTTCCTTGTCCCGTAATGTGAATTGTTACACTTGTGTCTTGTTTATGTTCTTGTTACTGTGCGTCTTGTCTAGTGTCTCTGTCACTTCTTGTTATGAGTCACATTCCGTTACGTTGTTTAAGTGTGATAACCGTATTGTGCCTAATTAACGTCCACCATAAACCTGCTCTTGTCCCGTCATCCCACCTTCACTCGTTATCCTCACAAATACACCTGACAGAAGAACAAAGATCAAGGAGAATATCAACCATCCAACATGCAGATCCTCATTCAGGTTTTTCTCATTATATTTACACACTTTTCTCCTTCTACAGGTGTGGAGGCAAGAGCAGCTGTGTGGTACCTGTCACAAACTCTGTCTTCTCTGACCCCTGTTTCGGCACCTACAAGTACCTGAACATTAAGTATTTCTGTATGATTCAACGTGAGTTTCTCTGTTGTCATCACCCATTCATACAATTCACTGTTCTCAACTTATCAGCACCGTGACTTAGATCTCATTCACACTAAATGTTAAACCACATGCATTTACAATTTGCAGTTAAATGCCTCTCTGATTAGCCAGACGGAAATCTGATTGGCATATATCATGGAAATGCAAAGCTATCCATAACTTGCAGAAGTGCATTGCAGTTTCATATGCACATGGGAGAATATGACAACGATCAGGCCCTGTCTAGAGGGGAAAGGAATAACTCAAATAATTTTGTGTATATTTAAATTCTTAGTGACTTAGTGAACAGGAGAGGTGAAGACAGCCAGTGTCCATGAACTACTGTATTGCCTAAATTCCCCTTTTCCATCCCATTTCTTTCAACCACCTTAAACCATACAAACCCACAATGGAGCAAAGCTGAATGACATAGTGAATTAAATCACAAAAAAGCCAAAAAAGTAAATAAATATATAGATAAATAAATAACTTCAGTTGCCGGCAATGTTAAAAGCGAATCAACATAAGAAAGAAAAGAGTTCCACTTAGTGTTGAATGAGGCAGTATTGCCTTTCAATGTGCATGACATTTTCTCAACTTTGAGAAACTGCATCACATCCTGAAGCCGCAGAGCAAAAGAAGGAGGCATTGATGATTTCCATAAAAAAAGAATGCGGCTTCTTGCCAGTAAGGAGGTAAAAGTTAAAACCTGTGCCATAGAAAAACATGTCGCTCAAATTGCAAGGAGAACTTAAACACCTAATGCACTGATCATTGATTGAGCTGGGATTTGGATAGTTGAGATTTAGAAAGGTACATTCTATGCAACACCTTAAATTAAATAAATTGGAGCCTTGCACAGGGTGACCAAGACTGCACCACCTTAATTGCACTAACCCACCATTGATCCAAGAGAGAGATGCCCAACTCCTCCTCCCAAGCACATTTAATTTTACAGATGCCGGATGCATCTAAATTTAGGAGATGCAAATACATCACAGATATAAGTGACTTCTTGGAAGGGCCTAGAGACAATAAATCATCCCCAGGCTGCCTTATAGGGGAGCTAGGGAAGAGAGACAAAGCATTCTGATCTGAAAATATCTAAACAGATGCAAAGAGGGCAAGTTGAGCTCAGAGGCCAGTTGGGCAAAGGTGCAAAAGGTCCCGCCTCTAAATAGGTCACAGAAAGATGAGATGTTATACCCCTCTTGTGCCAAGTAAGAAAGGCAGTGTCAGCAAGAGATGGAGGAAATAAATGATTATTTAATGTAGTAGAGGATATGAGAGTGGCTGGTGTGTCAGAGGAGGACACTCAGGACAGGGCCAGATGGAGGAGTTTGATCCACTGTGGCGACCCCTAAATGGGAATTGCCGAAAGAAGAAGAAGAAGAAGAAGAAGAAGAAGAAGAAGAAGAAGAAGAAGGAGGGTGTTAAGAATTTAAAGTGGCATCTAAACTGACACCAGATACGAAGAGTGGAGATTACCACAGGGTTTTTTAGAAATACTTTTATTCTTAAGTGGTAAGGGAGAAGTGAGTAGAGCAGGGCTATTCTACTATATTTTTCTGCGGGCCAGATTTGGCAGAGAGCTCTGACTTGTGTGCCAGACAATTTTCAGACCTATAGCAATACTGTCATAGTGGATGTAAAATTTAACGTAATTTGTTGACACAGGGGGGGGGGGAGTGGCGAATGTAATTTGTTGATGGGGGGGGGGGGGGTGGTGAACGTAACACTCGTGACAGAGAAACATGCTGCAGAGACACGACGCGCCGTAAAGCGCCACACAGTGTCGTAAAATGTTGCAAATAAAATGTTATTTATTTTTACGGCGGTTTATCAAATATTTATTATTATTTATGGGGAGATGGGCCGCGGGCCGGTACAAATTAATTAAAGGGCCAGTTCTGGCCCGCAGGCCGCCAGTTGAATAGCCCTGGAGTAGAGCAAGTGGAGAAGACGAGACACAAGTTTGAGTCTCCAGTCTACACTACAATAACTCCGAAGAATTAATCCAATTAAGTACTTTGTGAACATGTGCTGACCAATAATAGAATGAGTAATTAGGGAGGGAAAGGCCCCCATCAGATCTGAATCTTTGCAAAACTAATTTAAAACAAAAGTCTTGGAGGCTTCCCATTCCAAATAAAATAGATAATAAGCTGATCTAAATCTTTAAAAAACCTTTTAGATAAGTATAGGGGAATAGACTGAAATAAACAAAAGAAATCTAGGCAATACATTCATCTTCATAGTGTTTATTCTGCCTAACAAGGGCAAGGGAAGGGATCTCCACCTCTGGAGACATATATACCCAAATATTTAACGCCAGTTGGGGCCAATTTAAATGGTATAGTGGAGTGGTTAAATGCCAGAGACAATGCATTGACTGGATAACTCTCACTTGTCTGCAAACTTACCTTATATCCTGAAATTAAGCCAAATGTGTTTAGTAAAGATAGAATAGGTGGGAGAGAAGAGGCCAGGTTAGAGACGTACAACAGCAGGTCATCGGCATACAAAGAAAGCTTCAGCTCAACACCAGCGCGTACAATACACTGGAAAAGTGGAAGGGATTTTAGAGCAATAGATAAGGGCTCGATAGCCAAAGCAAACAATAATGGTGACAGGGCAGCCCTGCCTTGTCCCACGCATCAACGAAAAGTACAACGAACGTACAGCATTTGTATGCACACTAGCTTGGGGAGCAGTGTATAAAAGTCTAATCCATGATATAAAATTATGTCTGAATCTAAATTTATGCAGCACTAAAAATGAAAAATTCCGTTTGACTCTGTCGAACGCTTTTTCTGCATCCAGAAATAACAAATTCAGGAAAAGTACTAGAATGATCCATAAATATAGCATTCAACAGCATTCGAACATTGGAAAAAAGCTGACGCCTCCTAATAAAACCATTTTGATCAAGTGAGACAACCCGAGGCAGAACAGTCTCCAGTCTCAACGCCAAAATCTTTACATCGACGTTCAAGAGAGAGAAAGAGAGGTCTATATGATGCACACCAATCAGGGTCCCTGTCCTTTTAAAGAAGAAGTGAATTAGCAGCTTGAGACATTGTGTGTGGCAAAGTACCTGAAGCTAAATACTCCTCAAAAACCTCCAAAAGAACAGGAGCCAATTTATCAATAAATTTCGTTCAAAATTCAGCTGTGATTTCTGTGTCCTGCAGACACCAGTGTGACCTGTGAGGGTCAGAATGCCGTGCTGACGTGTGGTTTGTACAGCTTCCTTTTAACATGTTGTATTCTTAAATAATTTTTGACAGATATATTCTTGAGATCATAGCTTTATTATTCTTCTATGCATTCAACTTTCTGTAGATCACTTTGTGTTAAAATGTTATTTTCATATAATTATTATTTAATATTATTATTATTATTATTACCTCTTTAAGAAACTTGAGTGATGATAGTTTCCAAACATATCCAGGATTCTTTCAATGTAGTCTTGATCTTTGATAGTTGGTTTGTAGACATAGTAACCTGTTTTGTTATGCTAAACTCTGTCAATTGTAGGAGTGGGAGTTTTAAATATTCTCAGTGCTAACTATGGCCGAACTGATCCCACCACCTGTTCTGCTGGACGACCCAAAGGCCAAACCACTAAAACCAACTGTTATGGAACCAAGACATTGTCTGAAGTTACAAAGAGGTGAGTACAGTTAGTCAAATGTCAAAACAATGGTTATACTAATTTTATATTAATTTATTAAGGGCCAATGAAGTATAAAGGGCCAATGAAGTCATACACTAGAATGTCAAAACAGTCTACAAATTCTGGAAAATACAGATCTTATTTCATAGAAAATCTGCATAAAAGTGGCACACATTTCTAAACATTTTAGTCCAGTTATTAATCAATGATCAGTGCAGTCCTGTCACTTTAACCCTAACTCTAACCCCTGACTTCTCCCTCAGACATGTCTGTGTTTGTGTTTATGTTCGTCATTGTCCACATGCGCCTGTGTTTATGTGATGTGTGTTTTTGTATGTCATCACCATTCCAAACACCTGTTCCTTGTCCCGTAATGTGAATTGTTGCACTTGTGTCTTGTTTATGTTCTTGTTACTGTGCGTCTTGTCTAGTGTCTCTGTCACATGTTGTTATGAGTCACATTCCGTTACGTTGTTTAAGTGTGATAACCGTATTGAGCCTAATTAACGTCCACCATAAACCTGCTCTCGTCCCGTCATCTCGCCTTCACTCGTTATCCTCACAAATAAACCTGACAGAAGAACAAAGATCAAGGAGAATATCAATCATCCAACATGCAGATCCTCATTCAGGTTTTTCTCATTATATTTACACACTTTTCTCCTTCTACAGGTGTGGAGGCAAGAGTACCTGTGTGGTACCTGCCACAAACTCTGTCTTCTCAGACCCCTGTTTCGGGACCTACAAGTACCTGAGCATTAAGTATTTCTGTATGATTCAATGTGAGTTTCTCTGTTGTCATCACCCATTCATACAATTCGTTGTTCTCAACCTATCAGCACTGTGATCTCATTTACACTAAAATTTAAACCACATGCATTTACAATTTGCAGTTAAATGCCTCTCTGATTAGCCAGACTGAAATCTGATATATCATGAAAATGCAAAGCTACCCATACCTTGCAGAAGTGCTTTGCAGTTTCATATGCACATGGGAGAATATGACAACGATCAGGCCCTGTCTAGAGGGGAAAGGAATAATAAATAATTATTCAAAAAATTTTTTTGAATATTTAAATACTTAGTGATCAGGGGCCTCATTTATAAAACTCTGCGTAGCTTCTGGAGTGAAAGTGTGCGCACGCACAAAAACCAGGAAATGGCGTACGCCCAAAAAAATTCAGATTTAAAAAAGCGTGCGTATGCACACTTGAACGCTGTTTCCTCTTTATAAATCACAACCTGCTTGTAAGTGTGCGCAGGTGACCCAGCCTCGCGTTCCGCCTCCGCACCGCCCACATTTACCCATAAAAGGTTCATGCAAATCACACAATGAATATTTAAATGTGGGATTCCCCATTCATTCTGAGTGTGATAATGGAAGAACGCAAGCCAAAGAAGCGGAATTTCTGTGAATGTGAAGTAGAGGCCCTTGTTTCGGAGGTAGAGGCAAGGAAGGACGTGTTGTTCCAGGCTATCGAGCAACCACATTGGTTAAAACCATGGTCGCATCACAAATAACCTGTACTTATAGCAACATGAGGGCAGTCAATTGCTCCGATTACATTGGGGAAACCGGCCACTGCTGCAAATTGCGCTTTGATTTGAGCCTGTTCATTTGCAGTGTAAGGAAATCTGATGTACCGACTTGTCAATCTGATTATGCCAACTAATACAGCTGGCATTATGGAGCTTAAAGATGGTTGAGAGATTCCTGACCTGTCCGCTAATTCTCTCTGAAAACTACTTGTCGCCAGGAATCCAAGGGTTGTTAGCACCTGTAAGTGGACATGTACAGCCCGGTTCCGTAACGTGGGTCTCTGTAAATCTGTCCCCAACTCAGCACACAGTTCCATGAGAGTGGCTCTTGGAAACATAAATCCGTTCATTAACCAGTCATCATCATTCGCAAAAAAATCTTCTTGATCTCTGAAAACACGTTGTCGCCGTATTTGTCGGTTGGCTAGGTCTTCAAGTAATGCCAAAAACGCCATTATGACAGACAGTGCTTCACTCTTTTCTGCCTATTTATAGAGCTGCTATTTTATGCCATTACGTACAGCTGTTTATGCTCGTAATTATATGCAACTATTACCAGCCCTTAACATCTTTTCTCTCTCTTTATTATACAGTATAATTTGTTGCAATAATAATAATAATAATGATGAATAGCACCTTTAGATTTTAAAAGCGGAGGACAAATTTCGATTGCGGTGTAAAAAATCACAATTGACAAAATATGGCACATTTACATTTACATTTTACTTTTACATTTACATTTACATAAGTCTTCCTTCATAGTTTATTCCTATAGTGTTTATGCTTACTTAGACTCACACTACATGTGGTAATTTAAACAGTATTAATGATATGTTAGGCACTATGTTAGTGCAGCAAGGATATTGTTTAAGAACTTAATATAGTCTTACTCTTTATTGCTATTGACTTCTCTTCATTTTCTTACAGAATAACCCAATGAATTCCATCTTCTTCCTTGGTGTCCTCTTTTATCTGCAAAAGATCCAGATCAAGTTAAAATATGTAACTCTGCATTATCCTATCCTACAGAGGCATGATGCACACTAAATGAAATCAATCCATTGATTGTACTTTTAGACTTCAGGGCTGTATTATACCTACATGTGACCAAGTGCTAATGAATATATTAGAAGTCCACCTGGCACTACATGACTAGAACCATCTTTAAAACTTATTTGCTAGGATAATTTACCAAGAGCAAGTTTTTTCTTTGTTTTTTTTTTGGGGGGGGGGGGGGGGGCAACATGGGGGTGTTTTTCTGCTTATTCTTCTGTTCTCTGGGATTTCCTGGGCCTTTTGAAAGTGAATATGCATATTATTAAAGAGCATAGCATTACTCCTTTGTGTCCGCCTCTTGCTTTGTCCAGTCACATCAAAAAACGTTTATATAGCGCTCTTTACAACAGTTGTCACAAAGCAGCTTTTCAAGTGTCTGTGTCCAAGACCTCAGTGAACAAACCAAGGGTGACAGTGGCAAGGAAAAACTCCCTAAGAGCAAAACTCAGTGGGGAACCCATCCTCTTCTGGCCAACACTGGTTACTGTGACAACAAGTAATTAAAGCGATGCATAAACAAAGAAGTGATGGGAATGATAAATAGTTCTCATCTTTGTGTGTATTTAATATACATGTTCTCTAGGTAATTATTATTCTTAAGAGTCCTAGACTTCTTGATGGTCAGTAATAGTAGTCCAGGGCTGTGGAGATAAAGCCGTAGCAGGGGAGATTTTGGGATGGTGAGAGGGGCCAGGGCAGTGGGTTGATCCTTCATCCATAGCTGGCAGGAGGTGGCAGGCCCAGGGTGGATAGCAGCAAAGGCTCATCTCTCCTCGTCTCAGTATTTCTTGGGTAGGAGGGCAGCCATTTAGAAAAAGAAAAGGGATAATTAGCTCTGTATGGGATTAAATGTGGGACAGAGAAAATGTAAAAATTTCTTGAGTGTGGCAGCAACTCTGGCAATAAATTATTACAGCCTTGCTAAAAAGGCAGAACCAGAAGGTAACAGACTTGGGAGCATCCTGAGAAATTGGCATTCACCCACTACACTGTCAACAAACTTATGTGAATTCGTCCTGCACCTTTGTTAAGTCTTCTAAATGGGCATGATTATTATGTTGCATTAGGTGCTTCTTCCTTCCCACAACAAAAAATAACTTGTAGGGTCCCCCAAGGATCAATACTTGGGCCTTTACTGTTCAACCTATAGTCAAGTCAAGTCAAGAGGTTTTATTGTCATTTCAACTACATACACGAAACAACGTTCCTCCAGGACCATGGTGCAACATAAAACACAGTGCAGACAGAACATAAGTGCAACGGTCAGACAGTACAACACAATACAGCCAGTACAGTATACAGAGTGCACACAGTCACTTCACTAGACAGAGAAGTGTAAGAGGTAGGTTTGGTTAGTGCAAATTGTGCCGTGTGCAATACGCAGTATATATACAAAGGGAGTCCCTGTCGCAGTGAAGTAGTGTGTGTAGTGCAAGTGCCTTCACATTGTCAGGGATAAGTGGTTGGGTGTGTGTGTATGTATGGAGGAGAAGTCCATCAGTTTAGTGTTTGGCATTGAGGAGTCTGATGGCTTGTGGGGGGAAGCTGTTGCAGAGTCTGGCCGTGTTGGACCGGATGCTGCGGTACCTTCTTCCCGATGGGAGGAGGGAGAACAGTTTGTGGGAGGGGTGGGTGGGGTCATCCACAATGCTGGTTGCTTTGCGGATGCAGCGGGTGGTGTAAATGTCCGTGACGGAGGGGAGAGAGACACCAATGATCCTCTCAGCTGTCCTCATTATACGCTGGAGGGTCTTGCGGTCGGAGACATTGCTGGGCTATCTTGGCTGTAGAACTGGTGTTCAAGGTCCAGGTGAGGTTCTCCACTAAGTGGACACCAGGGAACTTGGTGCTCTTAACGATCTCCACAGAGGACCTGTGGACTCACAGAGGATCAATGTTGAGTGGAGAGTGAGTGTGACGTGCTCTCATGAAGTCAACAACAATTTCCTTGGTCTTGTCCACGTTCAGGTGAAGGTTGTTGTCTTTACACCAGTCTGTCAGCCGCTGCACCTCCTCTCTGTACGCTGACTCGTCGCCTTTGCTGATGAGACCCAGCACTGTTGTATCATCAGCGATCTTAATGATGTGGTTTGAACTGTGTTTTGCTACACAGTCATGAGTCAGCAGGGTGAACTGCAGAGGACTCGGAACACTGCCCTAGGGGACCCCGGTGTTCAGTGTGATGGTGCTGGAGGTGCTGTTCCCAATCCGGACTGACTGGGGCCTCCCAGTCAGGAAGTCCAGGATGCAGTTACAGAGGGGTGTGTCTAAGCCCAGCAGGCTTAGTTTCCCGATGAGTTTACGTGGGACGATGCTGTTGAATGCTGAACTGAAGTCTATGAACAGCATTCTGGCATAGGTGTCCTTCTTCTCCAGGTGGGTGAGGGAGAGATGAAGGGTGGTGGTGATGGCATTGTCCTTGGAGAGGTTGGGACAATACGCGAATTGCAGGGGGTCTAGTGAAGGGGGCAGCTGAGTCTTGATGTTCCTCATGACTAGCCTCTCGAAGCACTTCATGATGATGGGGGTGAGTGCAACGGGACGGTAGTCATTGAGGCAGGACACTGTGGACTTCTTTGGCACGGGGACTATGGTGGTGGTCTTGAGACGCGTTGAGACAGTGGAGCTGCTCAGGGAGATGTTGAAGATGTCCGTGAGAACATCTGTCAGTTGTTCTGCACATTCTCTGAGCACTCTGCCGGGGATGTGGTCTGGTCCTGCAGCTTTGCGTGGGTTGACTCTGCGCAGAGTTTTCCTCACATCCACTGCAGACAGACACAGACAAACGCCTGCTCGTCTGGCTTGGGCGTGGTCTTCCTTGCTGACGTGTCATTTTGTGCCTCGAACCGTGCATAGAAGTCATTCAGGGCATCAGGGAGGGAGGCATCACCGTCACAGGACGGTGGTGTTGTCCTGTAGTTGTTGATTGCCTGGATGCCCTGCCACATGTGCCGTGTGTCACCAGTGTCTTTGAAGTGGCTGTGGATTCTCTGGGCATGTGCGTGCTTTGCCTCTCTGATGGCTCGTGACAGTTTGGCCCTTGCTTTCCTCAGGGCCGCCTTGTCACCCGCTCTGAAGGCTGAGTCGCGGGTCCTTAGCAGAGCACGTACCTCAGCAGTCATCCATGGCTTCTGGTTTGGGCGTGTGGTGATGGTCCTGGAGACAGTAACATCTTCAATGCACTTGCTGATGTAGCCAGTGACTGATGCTGTGTACTCCAGGTTAACTGTGTCGCTGTCAGTTGCAGCCTCCCTGAACATGTCCCATGCAGTGCGCTCTAAACAGTCCTGAAGGGCAGAGACGGCTCCTGCCGGCCAGGTTCTCACCTGCTTCTGAACTGTGAGTGAACCACACAGTGAGCTGGAGTGAGCCACACAGACATGTGGTCCGAGAACGCGAGGTGGGGGTGGGGCTCCGCCCGGTACACGCTGGGGATGTTTGTATAAACAAGATCCAGTGCATTCACTCCTCTCGTTGCAAAGTCCACATGTTGATGGAATTTAGGGAGGACTGACTTGGGATTTGCATGGTTGACATCTCCGGCGATAATGAATAGTCCATTTGGATGTTTGTTTTGCAGATCGCTGATAGCTCCGTACAGTTCGCATAATGCCTCCTTACCACCTAGCGCTAGTGCTAATGCTATGTACACGGTGGCTATCAGCATGGCGGAGAGTTCTCGTGCCAAATAAAAAGGTCTACATTTGACTATCAGGAACTCTATCAGCGGAAAGCAGTGTCTAGCGTCAGTCACAGCGTTGTTGCACCATTCTGTGTTGATGTAAACACACACGCCTCCACTGCGGGTCTTCCCGGACAGGGCCGCACTCCTATCCGCTCTGAAAGCGGCTAGCCCTGCTAGCTGAATGGAGCTGACTGGGATGTTGTCGCTCAGCCACGATTCCACAAAGACTAAAACACAGCAGTCTCTGAACTCACGCTGGGTAGTTCGCTGGAGTCGAATGTAGTCCAGTTTGTTGTCGAAAGAGCAAACGTTCGCGAGGAATAGCGATGGTATAGCCGGGCAGCTAGGGCTAACCTTTAGCCTCACGCGGATCCCAGCTCTCTTTCCGCGCTTCCGCTTTCACTCGCATCGCTTGCGATGAGACTTCCGCCGGGCTCCATCATCAGACAACGCCGCGGTCTGCAGGCCTGGGTCTCGTAGCAGGCTGAGCTCTCGTAGCGTCTGCAGACCATCATCTTGGAGCTTGTTTCCTGACCAATTTCTCCACTGTAGCAGGGTTTGGCGGTGGTAGAACATGTGCATTGGTGTTCCCATGCACTTGACAGCGGAAAAAAAACTGGAAGTAGCGACAACCAGTAACATAAAAGCACCATTTTCGGACCCGGAGCGGCCGCTGCGTCTTAACGCGCTGCCATCTCTAATTCGTATATCTATATATGCTTCCTGTTATGGGGATTTCTGTCAAATGCCAGTGAGGATGGTGGTAAGTTGTTGACATGTAGTCAAGTAAGCACTCACCGATAGAGAAATGAAATAGGTGAATTTAATTCCTCAGTCCGGTTTTCTTTCAACAGAACGTAAGCAATAAAATGCAGTCTGCAATATTCTGCGGTCTGAAAACTTTTTCCTCCTTACAACCATCCCCCCTCCCCAGACAATGAGCTAGCCGTAATTAAAATGCTGGCTTTGCGCACCTGCGTGTCAAAGGGGGTGTGTCTGGGATTTGGGTGGCAAGTGAACAGGAAATTCTTTCAGGTGCAGGTCAAGAAACAACAAACAGGTTCATAATAGGCATAGACAAACAGGTACGTATAAAAACGCAAACATTTTTTTATTTATTCATATGTTTATATTTATATGTATTTATATGTTTTATAAGTTACCATCAACATAAAATATGTACAACTCACAAATATGGCTCCAACTCTTCCATTACCACATATCATTAACAAACAGGGTATTAGTTATCATCAATATACAGATGACACTCAACTTTACATTTCTTTAGAACCAAAAGCCCTAAAATCAATTAGCTACTGTACATTGATTGATTGATATGTACTATTAGTTTGAGTACATAGGTGATATACAGACATGGATGTCTTAACAATTTTTCACTTTTCAATAAAGAGAATACAGAGGTTCTTGTTTTTGTGATGCTGGGACAGAGGCGACCAGAGGCAGGGGTTGCGTATCAAACTCTTTTTTTCTTCATGTAAAAAAAAAAGTGTGGGTGTGGGCACCCTCTGGTGGCCGCCCGGCCGCCTCACCATGACAGATTTTGGAAGCGATTCACAAAGGAATGAGGTTCAGACTTATTTAAATCTGAATAAGGCCAATCCAATTCTTAAATCTAAAGGCCAAATATGATTTGATAATGAGCTCAACTTTAAATCACACATCATGACTACATGCAGGACAACTTATTTTCACCTTTGAAATATCACTAAGGTCTGAGACATGTTGATAGTGAGAAACTTGTCCCTCACATTTCTTGTACATCACCTTTCAAGATGGGAGTGGCACAGTCCCGGGAGTGCTCCTAGCTGTTTTTATGTTAATATTATTGTTTGTGTATTTTATTGGTCAAGTGCATGCTGTGTCCATTGCTTATGATTGCGAGACACAGTTTCCGTACTCAAGTGCTAGAAGGTTAT